>NC_136629.1:16233388-16313388 GCF_933228915.1 Telmatherina bonti
CGGCACTATAGCGATAGCCTTAAGGGGCGAAGCCCATACAAAATAGAACTTCACTTCAGCTTTTCAGAAACTTTTGGGTGACGCCATGGAGGCTCTGTCCACCTTTTATACAGTCTATGGGTTATACCTACTCAGCAGAATTAGTACAAGTACTTGTTAGCCAGTTGATTGTTTTTTAAGCTAGTTTTAGTGGCTGTAAATAGGTTATACCTGTTACAAATGATGATTGTTGTAGATTCTGTATGCTAATTATTTGTTATTGAACCTACACATTTAAATGCTAATTTCTGTTCTGACAGCCAATATTTGTAAATGTTCTTGTGTCCTAATGTCCTAATTTTCACATTGAGAAAAAAAATCTATGGAATGTCATTTCTTTGCGTTTCCCCTATTTCCTTGGAACAACAATAATTTAATACACTATTTTTAACAAATGGTTGAGATAACAGTTAATTAGTAACAGCCTTGAAGCAGATGAGCAACAGAAGCTGAAGACCTGGTCTCATGAGTGTCCCATTTCAACTCCACGTTCAGACAGCAGGGTTAGAAATAGCTGGAAGACATGAAAACATGGATCCGTCCTGCTTTGGATCAATAGTTAAAGCTGCTCATGGTGTAATGGTGTGGGGAATATTTTCGTCACAGCCTAGCTAAGTATTACTGCTGAACATGTCCATCCTTTCATTAGCACAGAGTAGCATTCTTCTAATGGAAACTTCCAGCAGGATGATGCACCATGTCACAAAGCTCAAATCATCTTCAACTGCTTTCTTCAATGTTACAGTGAGTTCACTGTACTCAGATTGACCTCCACAGTTCTCTAGTCTCTGTCCAATAGAGCATCTTCAGAATGTTGAGGAACACCAGATTCTCATCATGGATGTGCAGCCGACATATCTGCAGCAGCTGTTTGATGTTTCATGTCACTATGGAGCAAAATCTCTGAGAAATATCTGACACCAACACTGAAGTTTTGAAGGAAAAAGGCTCCCACCAATTGCCAGCAAGGTAGACCCTATTAAGTAGCCAGTGAGTATATTTAGTTCTTTTTATGACGAGTCCTTCAAAGGAGAAAACTGGGGCTGCTGGGTGTAAGTGTGTCATCTAGACAGCATGACTGCACATGACTCAAAATGTGTCTGCCTACAGACCATATGACCATACCATATATACACTTTCAATAGACATGTTTGTTTCCAACATGCTTCAGAGAAAATGGATTCCACTTTTGTATTAATAACAAGTGTCATCTTTATAACCCACACACTAGAGTGCATTATGGTAATCAACATGAAATACACTCTTATAAATGTCAGCTGCCTCTCCCAGTGACCACTTATACTGTACCAAATCAAGAAATGTGAAGGTAGTGAGTTAAAGTGTCTTCCAACCGCTCCTCTGTGTCAAATACTTTAACTGTAAAGACTTTTTACTTTTAAGGCAAAAAAAAAAAAAAAAGTTTTAAAAAAATCTATCCATCCAGACCAAATTAATCGATACAATTGACACTTTTTTAATGAATCCTTTCAAAAATCCCCACTACATACATTACAGAAACCTGGGCAGACATTGTTTTGCAGGCATTGCAGTCTGAGGTGGTAATGAAGTGGGCTGATGTTAAAAGTTAAGCAAACCATTACATCTATGTTACCTTTCGTCAGTACGAGAGCAGAAAGCGTCCTCTGGTTAAGGCAGGCTTATTAGTTGTAAAGCAGAGTAGAGTTAAATCATGTATGATTGAAATTTTGAAAATGCAGAAATAAAAAGAAAGCTACATACAATGCTGCACCCAGCAAGGGGCGCTCATGCTCCAGATATTTATACAACTCATATTACAGACTCACAGCTCAAAAAGAATAAATGGATGCAATACCATTCATAATGACAAAATAAAGAAAAACAAAGCATTTATCTGAATATTTTTTCATTAGTATGCTTTGCAGTTTATTTCTTCTAACCTGGTAATCATATTTGACCCATTATGAGCATGAAGGCCTGAGCTTCCAGGAATTAACAGAGCACAAGTTAATTTCACGTTAAAGCCCAATGCCCAATGCCAAGTTAAAGCCCCCAAGGAAGCGTCTTTACACAGTAAACACATTTATTGAAAGGAGAGGAGCATCAGTGGGAGAATGCATCGGTGGATGTGGCACTTAGGTCCTGGATCCTGAGGGTGGACCTTCACATGACATCAGCAAGCAAAACTGTCTGAGAAACAAGGCTGTTCATGCTGCTGCAGTTCTCTGCTGCTCAGAAGATGGTTATACAACACAGGCTGGGACAGCGAGCAGGAGCACCTCTCACATTAAAGCTTTAATTAATTATATATCTAACAAATTAATAGTAAAAGTTGGCACCTTTGATTAATATCTTTGAAAAATGTTAGAAAAGGCAAATAAAAATGAATAAAACAGAAAGGAACTGATTTTTCTTATGTTCAGCTTGCAAGAAAATAATAAATAATAACAGACTGCAATGATTTACAAATCTTATAAACCAAAGTTATATTCTGAAACTGAGACATTTGACCATTTCATGGAAAATAATAGCTTATTATGAATTTTACAGCAACAACACATCTAAACAAACGTTGGAATAGGGCCAACAGAAAGCTGGATAACTAATTAATACAAAAAGCCTAGATTGTTGCAAATCAGACCAAAATGGGAAAACATTCCTCTCCTAAAACTCCTGCAACTAGTTTCCTCCCTTTGCAGACATTTACAGATGGTTAACAGCAGCATTTACACAATGCTAAACATCACCCTGTTACAATGTTTGTCAGGTGTGTCTCTACAATCAAATTCGAAATGAGCTAATATTTTCCGTTAAAAAGGTAAAACGTCTCAAGTTCAACATCTGACATATATTGTTTATTTTCTATTGGGAATAAAAAGCAGGTTAATTATATTTGCAAATCATCTCATTCTGATATTTATATTTTACGCAGCACCTCATCTTTTTCAGAAATGGGGTTAGAAGTAGTGATTAATGACATTGAATTTTGACTATAAAAATATGGCATGTTTAGTTTTTTTTATGTAACATGTTAGCAATGATATCTAGAATGTAGCTATAAAAAATATATAACACAACAGCCAAAAGTAAAGCTTACAGGGGATAAAGATCTACATTTAAGTCAAGTATCAGTCTTAGATTATGCTAACTTTAACTTCATTATGTATTTAAATTTAACATTGTTAAGAATACATAACATTTCATATGTTGCATTGTTCTTTTTGTCTTTGGAAAACATAATTTAGAATATATTCATCAAATAAATTAAACATAATTTCAATCAAGTGTATGAAGAACTTAGATGCTAACGGTATCAGGCTGTGTCCAAATGTCCACACTATTCCCTACAGTGGTAATGCCATTTTCTAGAGGTGCCCAAATTTCCAGAAAGGAAAAAAGTAGTGTACTCAAAATGACCCACAATGCATCTTGAAAAGTAGAGAGCATTGATGGTCTCCTGACGGGTCAATATAGAGTGACACAAAAGTCAAACCAGGTTAAAAAGTACCTAGTCAATTCATTTTGTACTCTTGTTTATTAAAGAGATATGCAACAAAAAAAGATACAATATAATAAAATAAAATATTTTCACAGAAGTTTGGATTGGATTTGGAATGACGGGTTGTGGTTGTTGTGGTGACAGTCAGTAATCACGCGATCTGCGACCATGAAAAATACAAACCCAGCTTCATGTCTGAATCGCTGACATATTGAGTTCAGTATGTATTGTGCTATATAGTGTAGCCTATGTAGTAAATGAGGGGTTTTGAAACTGGTGTGGACATTCGAACACAGCCTGTCAGTCAGCATTAGCTAACTGAATCATGCTAGCTAAAGGCCACTGGATGTATATAAATAGTGGAAACAACTCCGTTCTTATGAACTACTGTCTGTAATGAATTCTAATCCAGTGATGTGTATACACTGAACAAATACATTTTAAAATAGTCAATTATTAGTAGTTGGCACAGCCAGCTAATCCCATTTAGCACAAATCTGGGTTCTTTTTCATATTCCCTAAATGTTGTCGTTTAGGAAGTGCAAAGCGATCCTTTTTGAAAAAGATTTGGCGACACAATGAGCTGTGAGTTCTGAGATTTTCTACTGTGCTTGTGCCTAATAGAAGTGTGCATTATCTGTGCTTCAATTAGCCATTTCTACGACCGGGAGAGTGTTTGACAACATGGGAATGTGCATTGTACTTAGAAAATGAAGCAGCACTGACTGTGCTTTATGTTGTGCATAACATATACAGTATTGGGTCATTTTAAGCCCCTGACTTTGATGAGCATGTGCATTTTCTTCTTTGGACATGGATATAAATCAGAAAATGAGTGAGAGTTTCATTTCTATTATGAGATCCCTCTTCTCTATTCAAACGTTCTTAAAGGTGATAAAATCATAGATGTTATTGCAGGATAACTAAAATTAAATAAAAGGTAATTTATAAGCTGTAAAAATATTAGCACTGACAGCATGATCTCTTGTTCGGAGATACAGAAATACAGATTTTAAAAATGGATATAAACCACTTCAGTTTCTCATGAAGACCTCAGCAGCATTTAAACATAAAGAATATTTTGGCATACCACACTATAAAATATTAAAGTTTATATACGAGAAAAATAACAGATAAAAAAAGCTAATTTAAACATGAAAATAATAAATTTCTAGGTCCACAATCTGTCATTTAAACAGTATCTTTACCTGCTATCTCATCTAAAGTGTGTTTCTTTCTGCAGATTCTCAGATGGTACATAAGTGAGGACTATGAGCTAAAACTTTTTTTTTTTAACAAAATAATAATGATGACAAGAAAGTAAAACTGGGCCATTGGGTCTAAAAGTATACTGAGGGGCAGAGTGTCATTTATGAAAGACTCAATGTTATATTCTTTTTTTATGATGATTTTTTTATGATGAAAGTTTTAGAATATAAATGAACAAATTAGGAATTTATCTTTATCTTTCTTTCATAGAACATGGAAATAAAATAACTTTTTAAAATGTAGAATATCTCTTAAACCTGAAATGTAATTTAGAATTTTCATTTTTCACATGAATTTTTTTAAATGACATCATACAGCGACATTGTACAGAAAAAAAAGATTAAAAATGGTTATAAAAGAAGGTACTTTTGAGGCAAAAGTCTATTAGAAGAAGAGCACAGACTGGGCTTTGAGCTCCTTTGGTAGAAAACCGGATCCCCAACCTCAGCATTGAACAGCAGGAGAGTTATGGCCTCAAGAGCCTCACAGCTTAAAACAAGCTCTTATTTAGTTCCTTTCAGTCTTATATGTCTCAACTGCCTCACTTTTCTTTTGCCTGTTGTTTCCCTTCAATTCAGGTTTGGTTTGTAGTTGGCTGCTCAATGATCTTGGGTTTGATGGATCACGTGATCAGACAGCAGTTGATGCAGCGGGGTCCCAGTCTTCTCTTCAAAGATCCCTTCTTTCTCTTTGGAGCCAAGATGGCGATGATGGCCTCATCAAACACTGTCTTCAGGCCTTTCTGGGTCAACGCTGAACATTCCACATAACAACAAGCACCAATCTGATGAGAAAACAGACAGGACAGATAATCAGCTGCAAGACGTCCCATGGCATCCCTAGTGTTGGGACAGAGAATGAAAGATGACTTTTCAGTTTCGGGTACCTACAGACTGGAACTCTCAGCAAAGGACAATTGAACTTAAACATCTTATAACTTAATCCCAGTTTGATGCTATTCTGAAGGACCTGGAAATGAAGCCTTTAACCTGCTGTTTTTAATCTTTCATACTGCTTTTTATTGTTTTAGTTGTCTTGGGTGTGTTTTGATTTTGTCTCTTGGCCAGGAGGTTGATGACTGGTGGGAGAGCACTGCTAGCTAGGCCAGATGGTTCAGATCAACAAAAAATGGCCAGTTGTTGTACCCTAAAGGTACAGTAACAAACTTGACTCTTTTTTTTTTTTTCCATTTAAAAAAAAAAAAAAAAAAAAAGAAAAAACAAAAATCTAAATTTGCTTTCCTAAATACGTATCTTCTGAACTCTAATCACAACCAAAGGAAAGTGTTCTCGTAGCGTAAAATGACTTCTCCATGAATACATAGGTGGCGGCGCACCCAACAGAAGACTCCCATGTTGTATTACCATCTCTGAATATGGTAGCCAAAAGGGGGAAAACTTAACATCCATATCCATTTTTGGGGTGAATCACAGTATGTTGCCAGAAAGAAAAAAAAAGAAGGAGGGGGGGGTTCCTTAGTTGGACCAGGTGGTGAAGGATGAAGACATTCTCTCACCACTGATTTCTGGTATCTGTACACTTTTTGCTATAATTATCAGATTAGTTGTTGAGCTGTTGGGGAAAAATTGAATTTGAGAGATCAGTGAGACTACACAACTGTAGGGCTGCACATCCCAGCAGTGCGTGGTGGAATAGTGGTTAGCACTGTGGCCTCATAGCAAGAAGGTCATTGTTTTAATCCTTGGCTGGGGGGAGGTTTAAACAGTGGCCTTTCAGTGTGGAGTTTGCATGTTCTTCCAGTGTATGTGTGCATTCTTTCTGGGTACTCCGGCTTCCTCCCGCAAGACATGCATGTTGGGTTAATTGGTTACTTTAAATTGTCCCTAGGAGAGAGTGTGAGTGTGAATGGTTGTTTTTCTCTCTGTGTTGGCCTTGTGATGGACTTGCGGCCTGTCCAGGGTGTACCCTGCTTCTGGCCCAATAATTGCTGGGATAGGCTCCAGCTTCCTGCGACCCTGAATTTGGACAAAGTGGTTAAGAGAATGAATGAACTCTTATTTAGGCTAATTGCTGCTTCAGAATACTTGACAAATCCACAAAACAAGAAATCCGCCTTAATCTGAGCTCACGTTGCCAAAACTGTAGGGATCTTAGCTTGTAAATTCTGCACTTTGTGATTTTTTTTAAACAACTGACTTTGATTCCCACTCTCGGCCTGACAGCTGTGATTAATTACAGACTACTTTTGGTCCTTCAGCCTCGAACTCTGCTGGACATCTACGCTGACCAAGAAAGTATTTCTGGACTCATTTTAAGGCAAAGAATGCAAAGAGGTCTGATTCCAAGCATTTCACTGAAGACATTAATTCACACAGAGACATTCCTGGGTCGATTCAACACACAGGAATCTAATTGGGTCCAACAGCTTGGACTGAGTGAAAAATAGATGCTTCGACCACACCAGCTGCATCACATTGTTCCGGCATACAAACCTCCTTCGCCAGTTTCTGCCCTTGCTCAGTGGTGATGGGCTTCTCCTTCATGTCATTCAGTTTGGCAATTGTCTTGGGGTCATCGCGAAGATCGATCTGAAAAAGATAAGACACACTTCTTTCAGCTACGTCAGCATAACTGTTAAACTAACATGGACTGAGCTGATAGTTTTAACTTGACTTCTCTGCACAAATCAGGTGGTTTTCTTTGCTGTAAGAAGCAGTTGAGCTGTGTTGACCCACACTTCCTTCTCCTCTGTAAAGTAATTTCACAACTAACCACAAGGTTCTTCACTACCTTTTACACTTTACAGCGCTCCCCATCCCCTTTACCAGAAATGATAACCAGACAAAATGAATGCTTCCATTCGCTGCAACCAGTCCGCAACCTTCATTAAACCCCATCTTTATTTGTGACCGTCTTGGAGCTTGTGCGCAGATCTGAATTCAGCCACAGAGCAGTGAGTGAGTTACGACAGGAACTGATAAAAGAGCAGCAAACATCAGCAGACACAAGATAAATCAGACACCCACTTCATCCTCATCATCACTGCTGGGCCTTGGCTGCCCTGGCATTTGGTTGCCAGGAAACACAGACCCAAAAATAAATAAATAAAAATCACTCACATGTCTGAACAGTTTGTAAAGGGCATGCAGTGTTAGAAAATGGGTTTTAAGCCGAAAGCTAATCCAGAGGACTGATGTATGTACTCATAAATCATCGTGCATTTTGAGATGCGCCTGGTGAAACATTAAACAAGTTCAGGTACAACTTCAGGGATCGACTGGGGTTCGCATACTATATGTGGGTTCTCTCCAGGTAGGTGTCCTGCCACAGTCCTGAAACATGTGGGTTAGGTGAATACTTTTTATTGTGACTGTTTTTTCTGTTTCTGTGTTTTTGTCGTGATGGACTGATAACCTCTCTAAGGCAGTGATTCTTACTTAGGAAGCCACCTAATGCAGTTTAACAAGCTTTTAGCTTTTGGTTTGGTTATTGACTGTAAATGAATACAAGTAAAATCAGTTAAACCAGGACCAAGTTAATGTTTGAATGGGCCACAAACCAGTTTGTACTAGGAAAATTAGAACCCCTTCTTTCAGGTGTATACCTTGTTTCTTACCTACTAGCTGCTAAATGATTGATATTATGATGGTACAAAGAAACAGCTGGTATACCCTCAACAGTGGAGTTTGTACCCTTTAAAGACCAGTACTGTACCGGTGGGAACTGGAGGTGAGTACTGGCAATCTGCGTACTGGCTCCGCTGCGGAAACAATATATTGCAATATATGAAATACTAGAGGCAAGACAATATATTGCAATTTTCTTACTACTATGTAATGGTAAGAAAACCGTCACGGCACTTTAAGCACTCAAAGCTGGTACATACTTAACATCAACTTACTGAAACAAAACAGAAGGATCTACATTTCACTCCAGAGATAATAAAACTCTTGGTTTTTATGTACAGGAGGAATAAAGACGTTAAAATCTGTCCTATCAGTAAAGATATGAAATAGTTCTATAAAGTAAATCATTCAAATCATTAAAAAAATTGTTTGGTGCAAAATCAAATCATAAGATCTTCACTGGTGTAAATGTAAGAAGATTTGTAAACTTTAACCACTTACATGTTAACGAGTAAAAAAACTTGTAAAAAAAAATTAAAGTGCTTAGGATTCTTGATGTAAATATGAACAAAACAAGTTTAATTGCAACATAAAAATGGACCACCACTGTTAATATTTGTACATACAGCTAATTATTTAAAAAAGCAATAAAGAATATGGCTGCTCGATTATGGTAAAAATAAGACATGGCAGAGACACAAAAGTTGGGAAAAGGACAAAAGAAGAAAGACTGGAAAGAGAATTGGTTCCGATCAAAAGCAGCTGGAGGAACATTTGACAGCTATTTAGCTAAACTAGCAACAGGTTAGGAGCTTGTCTGGACAAAGAGCATTTCAGAGAAGCAGAGCCTCTAAAGATGGCGGAGGTTTGTAAATCTGAGACAAACAAGACACGACAGAGCAGACTCTACTTCTTAATTCTGTTGTGGAAACTGCGATCAGCTTTGCAGCCGTTTGTTGGAAAATGGCATCAACTTGCTAAACATAAGGGGCCGGTTTTCACACCAAATACACAACACAGTGAGGCGACAACAGAGTGTGTTCAATGAACGGCTCATTCAGATTCACTGCAACAGAGAACATCATCAACACGTCATTCCTGCCAGCAAAAGCAGCCATCGGGTTAGTGGTCGTCTGTTTCTTACTTAGAACAAGCTTCATTACAACAAAAATTACTTTTATTACAAAGAAAGTTGGAGTTATAGTCTTACTGCTGTGTATTCAAAACTTTGAATTCCCTAAAATGGAACACAATCAATACTTTACATAATTTAGGTATCATAATATTTAGGGATGGGAAAATCAAATAAAAAAAAAAAAAATCGAATATCAGGATTTTTGCTTTACAATTTTAAAATTGATTTTCTTTCCAGATAAATAAAACTAATCCATTATAAACCTTGCCATTTTTTTGTTGTTTTTATTGATCTTTTGACTTGTCTTCTTGGACATTATGGCAGCAGAATGATGATCTAGCTGCTGTGTCATTTTTTCCTAATTAAAATCAAGAAAAATGATGAGCAAAAAAAAGTTTCGTACATTTTATTTATTTTTAATCTACAAAAATCAGCAATATCGAAGAATTGTGAGAATCGCAATTTAAATTGAATTGGCACCCAAAAAACTGGAATTGAATCAAATCGGAACAAAAGCATGTCATCACAGCCCTAATAATATTTAATTTCCACCCAAACCAGTTGAAGCAGACTAACCTTCCTGCTGGTTCTGGACACGTTCCCTTCTGTTAAATGGAGCTTTTCTCACCCGCTGTCTTTAGCATGCTCATGATGGAGGATTAAATCGAAGAGTCGATGCGATCTCTTGGTTTGCTTAGCCCAACAAATTTTTCCGATGAATTGGCTTGAAATGAACAAAATTACTATGACTGCAGATCATACAATGGATTTATTTTAACTGGATTTTAAGTGAATTACAATAAATATGATTACATTATAATGAGATGGGACAGTATCTTTAAAAGGACTTTAAGATGACGTTGGTGCAGGAGATAACAAAGCTGAATCTGACTGTGCAAGGCTTAAGGCATAAGGTGTCACCAACAGAAAGACCCGGAAGCGTGCGCTCCAGGGAAGAGGTTGTTAACATAATTACCAGCAGAAACGAGTGTCACTGCAGTGCAACTAGAAACAGAGGAGTATCAAAAACTTTACGCAGAGAAAATTCTAGAGAACTAACCTGGGTGCCAATGAGCAGGTAGGGGACACTGGGGGCATACTCCTGCAGCTCAGGGACCCATTCCTCACGCACATTCTGGAAACTGGCCGGATTGACCACAGAGAAGCAGATGAGGAAGACATCGGTCATCGGGTAGGACAAAGGCCTCAGGCGGTCGTAGTCCTCCTGGGAGAAGCCAGAACAGTAATGTTAAGATTCCAGATCAGAGAGCAGACATGATTCATTTCCGTTTCATAACATCGGAGGAATTATTATTCATTAAATATTAAAGTGTGGACAAAATGAGCTTTGAATAGAGAGACACTTCTGCTCTGCTCTGGAGAGCTCCGTCTGAGCCAAGGTGTTCCTTGGCTGTTTCAGATGAATCAGATCATCATAGGATGTACATGCATTAAAAAAAGAAGAAGATGACGATTCTGTGAGAATTTCCTTTCTGACTTTGTCTTTTAGGATTATTTCACATTTGCAGTTGTTTAATTGGGGCTGAGCACAAGACAGTGCCACAAGGCTCTGACTACCTCACACAGTCATCTCTGATATTTACGGGGTAAAAATGTGTAATTCAGAGATGACAGGCTGCCTTTTGTGTGTTGGATCCATAGACTGTATAAAAAGAGATGGACAGAGCCTCCGTGACGTCACCCATAGGTTTTTGAAGAGCTGAATTGAACCTTGGTGGGCGGTTCCTACCATCGCCATCTTGGCAGCGTCATGCGCGTCGTCTCGCCCGGAAAATACAAATATGGGCAAAGAGGTGGAGCTGAAAGGGGGACTGTGAGCGTCATGGTGGATGATTGACATTGAGCGAACTCCGAGCTTTCTGTAGCTAAGAGCTAACCAAGCTAACTTGGCGCTAACAGGAGCTAACCAGCTAACGGAGGTGAGCTAAAGCTAAGACACGTTGCTAACCGTCTTAAGTTGTTCTACTTTCTTCTTACTTGTCGCGGGAGATCGGGTACCTGTCAATCAAAAGGACACGCCCCTAAATATGCCGAACTTCGAGATTAAATTACTTTTAAACGGGTGAGTTAGAAAAGAATTCACTCCCCTCACGGTTGTCATGAAAGTGAACCTGACCTATAAACCGAAAATGGATTTTAGAACCAGACTGTAAACATGTTTATTTCTGCCTTGAAGTTGGCCTTTTTAACATGGGAGTCTATGGGGATTTGCTCTGTTTTGGAGCCAGCTCCTAGTGGATGTAGGGGGAACTGCAGTTTTATACACTTCCGCATAGGCTTCACTTTTAACCACCGGAGGTTGCCGCTTGGTTGGATCACGCTCTCCCTATACCCCCCTCTCAAAGATAAACCCTTTGACAGTGTCTGACTTGCATGTTTATGAATATTCATGACCTATCTAATATCTTCAGCTGATGGCACATGGCCTTTCTACAACTGGCATGAAGAAACAGAATCGATGCATCTCCAGTAATTAGACATGACTCAACAAGACAGATTGTGTCGTGCTCACTGTATTCTATTGAAAATCTTCTTCCAGCCTAAAAATAAATCAAAGCAAACTGGATACAGTGACTGACTGTGCTAGGGATGACAGTTTTTCATTTTGATGACTTTGGTGAGTCCGATTCTGACCCAAACTACGAGACTTTCTTACACATTATTTGAACAAGCTTTAAAAATATGCAAAATGATAGAAATTTCTGAAAGAAGCTGTTAGATCAGCCATGTAGAGGAGTCAACTCTATGTAATAAGATAAAGATACACCGGCTTTACATTGCAATGCATGTGCATAATCAGAAGATGAGTCAACTACACGTCACTGGAATGCGTCACTGAGCACAGAAAAGTCCTCACAGGATTTGTTCCTGCAGAACTTTCAAAGACTTCTGAAAGTGTCCCATGTAGTGATGTTTAAGATTTACATTTACATTACATCCAGTCGCTAAAATAAAACACAGTTTACAGTTTTGCTTAAAATTGTTCCATATAAATATCAACTCAATGGTCAATTTATTAGGTACACCTGTTCAATTGCTTGTCAATTAAAAAAAAAAATCAGCCAATCACATGGCCGCATTTCGTCACATAGGCACGGTCAAGGCAACTTGCTGAAGCTCAAACTGAGCATCAAAATGAGGAAGAAAGAGGATTTACATGACTTTAAATGTAGCATGATTATTGGCCCGAGTATTTGAGAAACTGCTGATCTACTGGGATTTTTCCACACAACCATCTCTGGAGTTTACAGAGAATGATCTAAAAAGAGAAAATATCCAGTCAGCAGTTGTCTGGACCAAAATGCCATGATGATGTCAGAAGATAATGGGCAGACTGGTTGGAGATGATAGAAAGATAACAGGAAGTTAAATAAGAACTGGTCCCAACCAAGATACGGAGACAAGCATATCTGAGCAAAACATATCCAACCTCAAAGCAGATGGTCTACAGCAGCAGATAACCACACCAGGTGCCACTCCTGTCAGCTAAGAACAGGAAACTGAGGCTACAACTCACACAGACTCACCAGAACTCGACAATAGAAGTTTGAGAATCATTGCCTGGTCTGATGAGTATTGATTTCAGCTCCACATTAAGATGGTAGGATCAGAATTTGGTGGAAATATCATGACTGCATTGATCCATCCTGCACACTTTGGGCTGCTAAATACCAGTGTGGCGTTGTTTAAAACATCACAGCCTACCTGAGTACTGTTGTTCACCATGTTTTACCCCTTTATGACCACAGTGTAGCATCTTCTGATGGAAACTTCCATCAGGATGATGCAACATGGCACAAAGCTCACATCATCTCCATGATGATGAGTTCACTGTCCTCCAACGGCCTCCACAGTCACCGGATCTCAGTCCAACAGAGCAGCTTTGGGATGTGGTGGAACAGGAGATTCTCATCATGGATGTGCAGCAACTGTGTGATGCTTCATGTCAATATGGAGCAAAATCCCATAGAAATGTTTCCATCACTTTGTTGAATCTATGTCACAAAGAATGAAGGAAGTTCTGAAGGAAAAAAGGGGGTCCGACATGTTCCTAGCAGACATTTTATGATCATATATCTCCTTTAAACGCTCAATTTAACTAGGTTGGGAAAAAAAATGTTTGGACAAAAGCAATGCTGTTCGTCCATTACTGTCAGGTAAGGATCCTTCCTGTGATTGACACCTTACACTTCCCGTCCTGATGGTATATGAAGACCATCTGGTGCCTCAAATAGTAGGGAAGATTCACATCAGTTTATGTGTTGTAATGACTAATGTGCTCCAGCATGAAGAACTCATCATGAAATGATCCAACGATGCGCTTGTCAGCTGTCACATTGTGCTCCTTTATGTAGTTTAAACTAGAAAATTTAACGCATGACATTTGGCAGCATAACATCTCAAAATGGGACTTTCAAGAAGACTGAAACCAGTTAACCCCAGTGTTGCCGTCTGGTTTATCTCAGATTACACTTCACTTCCTGAGATCAGGGAGTTTTGAAGAAATGACCATTTAGAATTTCAGTGAACACCTCATGTAAAATCTCATTTCCCTGCATTATGAGAACTGTAAGACCTGGTGCAACTTAAACTGCAGCCATAACAAGGAATTGAGTCAGCTTACTGCCTCCGCTGTGACTGTTCGTCTTTGTTTACGTCACCGTCTCATGGGGACATCCGCCATCTGAAAGTGGAACTCTGAGTCACATTAGAGACTCTTTATTAAATCTCAGGGTGAAGAGTTCATTCAGGGCAATGCTGCAAATCAATGTACAAGACTGTCTAGAAGCAAAATTGGATTTTTGGCATTTTTATGTCTTATGTCAACATGATGAAGCATCACGACTTGTCAGGTGTTCAATGGACAGAATTTGCCAAAACAGAAAACATTCCTGTCTGGTCATGTTCAGTCTTTAATAAGTACTCATATGATCTTATAGAAGAAAATGTTCATTATAAAAGCTCTAAAGTCATATCGGTATTATCATTGATTTAGAAAATGATCACCATGGACACGTAGATGGTCTCTGAAAGCTGGGAGGGTTTCCCACTCATGTCGAAGAACCAACTACAGTTGTCTGGATTCAGACTGGCGCCTCATGTGATCCCCGTCAGAATCTCTGGTGATGATGATAAAAGCAATGTTATCTTGCTTTTATTGACATGCAAAATAGCCGCTTGGAGACAAAGATAGTACATCCAAACACTGCAGAGCATCCGGTTAGCGGTAGCTCAACTGAAGAGCTGAGTCTGGGGAAAATACAATTGCTTTTATGATCTTTTCTTCTGTCAACATTCAGCTGAAAGGTGCTTTAAACATACCTTGTACAAGGGTCTGAAACGTTCCTAATAACCAAAAAGTTAAGGGTGAAAAAAGCAACAAGAAACAGCTGTTTTTCAAGAACTTCAGTGCTCTATAATTTGTTAAAAACACTCAGCTAAGTCAAGAAAACTCATGTCTATCGTTACTTTAAACCCCTGAGACTTTTGCCTGCTTTTAGGACTCTAACTGAAAATGGCTTACCGATGGTTAAAAGATGTACATCTCAGAAAGCACACCATCTGAACACTTCTGGAGTCACAGACTCTGTTCTCACTGCAGTTAACCAAAACCACCATTTCTGCTCAGACGTGACCTATATCAGCTCTTTTTGTAATAGTCAAACCAACACAAATCTGACTTTTTAAATCTGACCCAGGTCACTTTCTTTTCTGGTGCTAAATCAGATCCATATTCGATCTCTTTTGAAGCAACTTCAGCCTTAAGGGTCATGTCACATTTCATCCAACTTTTACATCTCTGGAGTGAGACAGACGCCGGATTTTGATTCCATATGCGTTGAGGTATACCCAAAAATATTGTATGTATCAAATTCAAACGAATATCAGCCACCCTTTGTATTGGCATAGTCTGTAAAAATCTAGTATTCATTAGTTTAAGTATGTTTCCTGTACCATTAGTTAAGGTTTATTTCACATTGTAAGGTTCTGTGCTGATTAAACTGATGTGGGAAATTCAGTCGCTCTGGAACATTACTCATGCTGATCAGTGTAGATAGATATGTCAGTATAACCTCATATTTCCTGTTAGACTCTGCTGCACCGTCATTCAGCTGATTTCACTCCAACAACACACTGGCTATTTGTATTCACTTACTCTTATGTACCTTTCATCGTCTCCATGCACATTATCTGCCTTGAATGTCTGTCAAGCACACAGTGCATCGACATTATGTGTTTATGACCTTTACTTGCACATGAATCCTCTGAACTGTGAACACTGTGTGAGACGCGCAGCAGTTTACTGTAAACTGGCCTGTTTGGAGCTTGTCTGAATCTAGTCTGCACTGTTCTCTCTGAACATCAATGATGCATAACTGAAGACAGTAAATGCACCACAGCAGATATCCCCCTCATCGGCCACTTTATCAAGTTAAATTCCTTGTTAACACAAATATCTAATCACCCAATCATGTGGCAGCAACTCATTACATTTAGTTATGTAGACGTGGTGAAGATGACTTTCTGGAGTTCAAACTGAGCATCAGAGTCAGGAAGAAACATGGCATGGTTGCTGATACCAGAAACTATTTTTACACACACAGAAAATTCTCCAGAATAGTGAAAATATCCAATTTAAGGCAGCAGTTTGGTAGAAAAAGCCTCGTTGAAGTCAGAGCAGAATGGACAGACTGGCTGGAGATGCCAGGAAGGCAACAGAAACTCTGATTCCTACCACTGTATGCAGAACAGCATCTCTGAACACACAACATGTCTAACCTTGAAGCAGATGGTCTGCAGCAGCAGATAACCACACCACGTGCCACTCCTGTTAGCTAAGAACAAGAAACTGAGGCTAAAATTCACACAGAACTGGACAACAGAAGACTGAAAAACAGTGGGATGTGGTGCACCGGGAGATTCTCATAATGGGATGTGCAGCTGACAAAACACTTTGCTAAATCTATGACACCAAACAAGTGACCCGGTACCAGCCACACAGACCTAATAACTTGGCTGATGACTGTGGAGAATCTGTACTTCTCAGACTTATTTATTTATTCAGCGCCTTTGGATGAAACTTTCCACCACCAGTAATAAGTTACACGGTTTTATTAGTGCAGTTCAACAGTTCACGTGGACGTCACTGACAGTCTGCATGACTCGCTTTCCAAAGTAGTCTGCATACAGTAAATATTATGATCTGTGGAAAGGGGGACAAGATACATGGCTGTGTGTGTGTGTGTGTGATGTACTATAAACACCAACTTCTCTCCATACATGTCCGTACATTTCCACCAGAGCAAGACTCAGTCGGCTGCAGAGTTCTGCTGTGATCTGATGACTCAGTGACATACGAGTACTATGATATCAGTAAGTCATTCCCTCTTCCTCCCCCTCTTCCTCCCCCTCCTCTCCTACATGCCTCTACCCTTCTCTCCTCTCTGTCTTTCCTGCTTCCTTCTCCGATCACCTCCTCGGGGCTCTGAGTGGGAGACGCCTGTGCTAACACGGCTGCTGGGGGAAAACACGAGTCCAGACAGACGCTTCTCCTCAGATCTGAAAATCTGCACATTTACATGAACTCGACTCAACCTCAGAAATAAATAAAAGAGAAAAAGCAATGCCTCACCCTTTTTTATTGGCTTTTTAATGGTGATTAATGATGATTAATAACGTCTCAGTGTATATTACCTGCCAGACTCCGTTCATATTCAGTTTGATGTTGCTTTAATGGTTTTTAAAAGGCCTAGTTCTTGCCACAAGACACATTTGACATAAACTTAAGAGCTACTACTCTATTACACTTCTTTTAACTCTAAATATGACAACATTAAAACAGCTGCTCTGACTGGTGAGACGAGAAAAATTAGCTGGAGTTTGAGATTTGAGAAACATCTGAAGGGAAATCTGGACGTTTGATCCATAAATGTCAGTTTTCTCTTCATGGAAAATATTGCTCAGCCTGTGAAAACCGTTGTGCAATCTCCTCTGGGACTCTGGGGGAGCTTTGTAAAATCCCTGATGATGTCATTAGAGGTTATGTCAGATTTAGCATACATGTCTGAAGATGGAAATACTCCATTCCTCTTAAGATGAAAGAAAAAAAACAACATATCTATCTTGCTAGCCAAGATTTTTTGCTTGTTTGTTTCATTCAACACCCGATTTGCTCTGCAGCTCATTTGCAATCTGAAAAGCAAGATTAAAAACACACAAACAAGGCAGGCTGCAGCGTCCTGCTGCCAGATGCTCCCACTGGAAGTTCCAAATGTGTGCAAATGTGAAGCAGCAAACTACCAGCTGACAAGCGTTTTACTAGCATATGCTAAACAAACCAGGAACAGCATGCAGCTGCATAAATGCTCCTCTGGTTTTTGTTTTAAAATGGAGTTTGGTGTTGCAGAAGCAGCGTATGAGCTTTCCACACAGGAGAAAAACGGAAAGCTTTGATAACACACTCGGGAGTAGAGCTGGAAAACTGAATGCAGCATGAAGGAATGATCTAAGGATAATACAATCCCAACCGCACCATCTTTGACTGATACCATGTCTTCAACACTGGGTCAAATCTTCGTCTCTGCTGCTCTGACTTCAGTTTGGACACAAATTAAGTTAGAGGAACAGAGTTAAGAGTTTTTTTATTCAATTAATATGGGAAATATCTGCGACCTGCGTCCCAAATGTCAGGATATTACGTTTTTCTTCTCTTCATTAGATATTGCTGCACACAAGTGGAAAAGGACATCTTGGGCTCTTAAAAATTGATTTAATGACGCTACAATTTAACTTTATTTGACTTTGAAATGTTTGTTCGTGGTTTATTGTTTGTCATTTAGTTCGTGGTTATCTCATCTCACAGTTAGACATTTTGACAAGTTTTGTGGTGAGATTTTGTGGACAGGATAAATACCTTGCAGTCTCTGCTGGTTACCTAGCAACTGGCTGAGCGGGTTGCTTTTACAAGACAAAAATGTATCCTCAGTGGTTCAGGTAGGAGGACCTCAGCAACAGTTCCTCTTACTTTTTACTTAAAGACGGGTAGTGATGGAAAGTAACGAAGTACAAGTACTACATTACTGTACTTAGGTCCGTTTTCCAGGTATTTGCATCCTAAAACCCACAAGTCACATTGTGAGTTTTATTCTTTGTCTTTTAATAAATTATTAGATAATTGCTGAGAATGCTAAAGAATAGTCTGTCAAGTTAAATGGGCAATCTGATCGGAACTAAACCTATCAAAGTGTGTAGGTAATGACACTCCTCCAACTACAGCAGTGTGCATCTGCAGATTCTGGAGCATTGGGGCAATTCCTGATGGCCTCGGTGGCCTACTGACTGGTGAAAATCATGGTGCGTCAGGCTACATCGGTGAGGCCGTTTGGTCTGCTTGCCACGGATACTTGTACGCAGATAAAAACTCCTTGAGCTCATCAGATTTCTCTAATAATGGCAACTGGTAAAAATACCAGCAATTCCTGACGAATGATCAACAAGATCAGTCAAAGCAGAGATTCAGACGAACGGACTTGGAATGGACTTGGAATGACAACAGGAAAGCAGCAGCAAAGAGACCTTATGGAGAAAGGAAGACAATCAAAGAGGCGGGAAAATGGTGGAAAATATTGGACATTTTTTTAATCAGAAGCAGCAGGAGCGACCAGGGGCGTCGCACAAAGTTCTGGGTCCTATGCACAACTTGTCTTGGTGGGCCCCTCTGCTGACTTATTCATTGGTTCTCATTCATATTTTTGCTGTCCTGAACAATCTCACTTCCTTCAGAACAAGCTTCACTTTCAGTTTCTTCATTACATCTTCTCACTCTCTCAGCTGTAGGGAAGACGATCTTAACCTGGCCCCACGATGGCCTTTGGACCTGCCCAGGGTGGACTCCGCCTTTTGCCTGATGATTGCTGGGACAGGCTCCGGCTTTCCCCATGACTCTGCGCTATAGAAAATGAATGATCTTAACCTACTGATAGTGTAATATGTAACCTACTTCATGTAAGGCCTGCTGCTGTGTCTGGAATTGAGGTCCATGTGGTTCATCATGTTGATCTTCACTAATACTAATCATTTTTAGTGTTCCTGTCCGTTGATGTGAGTAGGAGAGAGAACTGGACTGGTGGATGATGGTTGTGTGTGAATGTTGGTTTATATAGAATAATGAGCTCTGCTGATTATGCAGCCTGTGTATGTGTGTGTGTGTGTGTGTGTGTGTGTGTGTGTGCATGCATGAGTTTGTGCTCTTGTGTGCAGCATATCTGTTGGGATGGCCTGGTATGACTCCCAGTTTGATGTTATGTCCCCATCTGGCTCCGAGTTAAGACCATTACACACCTACTTTACACACACATTATCTGAATAATTTACATGGCAATATTTTTTATTGAATCAATAAAGTCAATGTGAAAGATCACATTCGTGACAAAATGACGGTCAGCCATTTTATTTTTCAACCTCAGGTAGATTTTTCTTCATAGTCACACTGGACAGATGCACAACCAGTAGAAACTACTAGAAGTAGAAATAAAAAATAAAATAGAAGTCCTGCCATGTTCTACTGATGCTTTAGAACAGGTGTTTTCACCAACAGGCTCATCCACCCTGCAGTGGAGCTGAGCTGATTACATTCACCTGGTTTAGCGGCTGGTTGGAAAGAGCTTCCAGACAGAACTTCTACATCTACTTCTACTTTTGTCATGATTCCTGCTTTGTCCCTAACGAGCTGCATTCTTCCCCTCCCTGATTGTCCTCGCCTGTGCTGGTCTCTATGTAAACACTGCCCTGCATCTGCTCGGATTATCTGTCTTTTCCACAGCTTTCAAGCCTTGTTCACGTACCTGGCTCTGAGAGAAAACCTGGTTTGACCCTGCCTGTCCCCCGACCACCTGCTGCTGAACCCTGCCTGATTCTGACCTTCCCTCTTCCTCGGATTTCTTCTGCTTGCTCGTGTCTTTTGGTGTGTACCCTGGACTGATTTTGGACCTTGAGATTCTGGATTGTGGAGATCGTTTTCCCTGCTCTGGAGGACTACTCCGAGGCTGCCTATTTCCCATCTCCTGGTAAACATTCATTTCTCTCCAGTATTATCTCACCCCTGTTTTTGGTTCACCTCTGTTTTTTGTGTTCCAGACTTCCTAACAATCAGACTAAGCGAGACCACCTTCATAATAAACATGTTTGTTGGTGGAGTTTTGGGTTCTGGCTTCCTAAACCGTAACAACTTTATACACCTCTCTGCACAACTGTCTAATTAGAGAAGGTGTGTTCGTGTCACCAGAACCAGTTGCGAGGTATGCAGGTGTCACTTTGTTGCTGCTCATTCAATTAAACTTTCTATCACCATGACAGAACGTCTTTTCTTTTTATCTCTGCTTCTTCAAGCTCGCCGCTAGCTACTGAAACAGATCCTAAAACTGTTCTACAGGCGCCCAAAAGTCTGTCCTGAAGTACCCGTGGTCCATTTTCAGCTCCTGGACTAAACAATTAAACTTAACAAGTTCTCCTCTCTTTTCTACGGTTAGGGTACCCACTGCACACTTTTTCATTTCTTTTGGCAGTTTCAGCAAAACATCCTCGTCGCTTGATGCACAATCCATGTTTGTTTTTGCCACCTTTGTGATTTTTGCATCGCGCCGTGTGCTTAGACAAAAACATTGCCATTTCACCTGAATTGTTCAGTTTGTGTAGTTCATTTGTATTGGTCCTGGTGTGTAAAGGCCTTCAGTCTTTGTTGGATATACTTTTTCATAGATATCAATATAAATACTCCCCCCCCCTAATGTAAAAATCACATCATGTGTGCATGAGCTTCTACTGCCACATGAAATTAGAATAAAGATCTCAGACATATTTACTGGAGAAAAATGCTCATCAAATGTATCAATGAGTAAGTGAATGAATGAGATACATATAAATCTTGTTAATAAAATAAAATAATAAAAGTAATTATAAAATTTGCTTTTTTTTTTTTTTTTTTTTAAACTAAAAGAATATAATGCTTAATAACCTGCATTAGGCCAGTCAAACAGAACGCAACATCATGGTCAACACCAGCATCGCCGTCTTGACAAATACAGAAGTGTTATCTGTAATGTGGCTCCTTGTGGAATCTTCCAGAAACAGGTGGAGGGCACAAGTACCTGAACAGTAATACTCAAGACAAAGCTGTTTGGTCACGCAAGGACTAAATAGTATATTCTCAGCTTAAAACTAACCAAAAGCCAATTTATTCTCCATTACGTACCAAACAGGTACGTCCGTTTCAAGCATTGTCGTATGTTTCCGTCATCATACTCCACATTATAAAGTCATTCATCCATTAAAAGTCACTTCCACGTTCTGATGTCTGTTACACACGTTAGGTGGCGGTAATCCACTGTCAAAGATGTTTACACCGCCAACACACTCTCAGAGACTTTATTCAAAAGTTGTCATTATTTCTACAGTTGTTATCCTCATCTTCTAATTCTGTCCCTCTTCTACCTCTCTGGTTGTTCCTTTCGCTGGTCACATGTTAGATCTGCTGTTCATCACTTCTCCCAGGGATTCTGAGAGTATTTCTCCATGTGTGTGTGTGTGTGTGTGTGTGTGTGTGTGTGTGTGTGTGTGTGTGTGTGTGTGTGTCAATCTACTAGGTCTTTGAAACTGGACCAAATATGCATGTAAACACCACAAGAGACAGACGAAAGTGTCCATCAGTCTGTGTATCCATCCTCTGCTTCATGCAGAAATAAGCCTTAATACTCACATGATGACTAAATATGACAAAAACTAAACAATTTAATCATGAGACTTGATTAAAATCAGAATTAGCAGAATTAATATCAACAATGCACCACAAAAATCTGTAATAGTTTTGTTTGCATCTCCAAACTATTGCTTGATTACAATTCATGCATAAGAAAATGAGAGAGCATCATCTCCCCTTTGCAACCTGACCTCACAACTGATTGTGCTACGTTGAGCCACGGTGCAGCGTTTCACAGTAACCACTGAACATTTGGTTACCGTCTTCCACTCACAGATAAAGCCGAAAGTTTGAGTTGACAGCATGTTAACTACACGATTTACATCTCCTTAGGCGTTCCTGAAGGCTCTACAAGAGCTCGCTTGGCTGTCAATGTTTATAATGAGTTCATGGGAGAGGGGACAGAAAAAAAGTCACATCATATCACATGAGCGCTGTCATGCAGAAAACAGACAAGAGATGTGTTTCCAATCCTCCACTTACAGAAATGAGCTATTATGCTTCTATGTTTTGGACAAGATAAATGTATCCATTACATGTTTTCTGGTGAAACTGGGTTGCCTAAGGCTGACCTTTTGTCTTGAGCATTGTCCACATGACATGAAAAGAAATGAGACTTCCATAAAATGTGCATCCTCTAACCATGAAAGTTACAATCAAGAAAAGTGAGGAGTCATGAGTCAGATGGAAGTATAAAGTAAATGGTTTGTAAAGTCTTACTAAAGGGTTTGTTGGCTGAACTTGTAAAATCTTCCATATAAATAAGTAGATCTCCACCTTGCTACGTGTCCTTTGTGTGATCACTAGTTACCAAGTCATTAGACAGCAGCAAGACTAAGGACATTGTTACATAGAGAGAGATGTGGCGTGCAGAATTAACATCACGAAGCAACATTACTATGTGAAGAGACATGAATGATGTTGGATATAGGTGTATGGTTATAGGTCAGTATTATTAAAAGGTTTTTTTTTTTGTTTAATTATATTACTGTGTTGTTATAAACAACATATTAATACTCGTATTATATTGACGTTCAACAACAAATTAATGAAGTATTGGAAGTAAAACATGGCTGTAAGGAGCAGTCCCATTCCCAGAATGTTGATATAATTGCCTTCACAAACACGATGTGCGGCAGAATTATCAAACAGATCCAGGGCAGTGGTGGAGTGTGTTGTCACACTCATGTAAGACTCTGTAGCCACAGATGTCCAGGTATCACATGTAATGCCCACCCTCTCTGTTGACTGAAGTTTAATTTGAACATTTTTGGAATGAGCTCTTCAGAGACGCGTTCGTGAGATGTCATAACATAGTGTGGTTCCACTACTTTCATTTGCCGCCTGAAGCCTTTCAAAGACATAGGTGCATATCCTTGCAACTGAAGCCTGCAATCGCCTCAGTTATTTTGAGAGAATGTGCAGAATTGGCTGGTAGTTGTAAAGTTTGCCTGAGTTTCATTTGTTGCAACCCGGTGGACGGCTTAGACATGAGATCTTGGTGATGTCTCAACATGTGGTTCCCCAGGTTTGTCGTATGTCTGCAAAACTTCACCTTTGTTTGGCATCTCTTGCAAATCGCTTTGCTTTTGTCGAGTTTGTCTTTCTGTTTAAAACGTTTCAGGCGTTTTCAAAGCCGGTGCTTGGCTAACAATGCCAGTGTCTGACGCCATGTTCACTGTTTTAAAGTCGTCACATGTAGCGCGCATGTGTAAATTCAATGACGTGGCAAGAAGTTTAAAGTTCACAGGAATTTTTTTTTTTTTTTCTTAAATTATGAAAAAATTAAATTGAAGAAAAAAAAGAAAATGTATCATTTATCTTGTGACTTATGGAGCAATCTATAGGAATTGATGTGAAAATCAATTCAGAATTGCTGAATCGATCTTTTCAACACACCTCTAGACAATGGCTCACATATCGATTTTTTATAAATCCCACCAAGGCCACTTTTACGTTGGCTGCTAAATCTGATCTGTAATGGTAACGCAGCATTTCATCTGATTTTGACGTCATATTTACTTCTGTAAACATTACAAACTGTGTGACATTGTGTGTCACTTCTGGGCCATGCATCATTTCTATGTAGGTGTGATAAATGAGCACACAAAAAAAAAAATAAATTCAGAACAAAGTTTGATGTGGACGTTGAGAAATTTTATTTGAACAAATTTTGTTTCAACCACCTGAGAGCAAAAACATGAAGCTGCTTCATATACTAGCAGTCTTTGGTTGACCAAATCAGAACTTTTACAACGTTCTTCCGCATCTGACTGCAAGACAGTCTACTTCCTGTATTTGATTCACTTGAAGATAACAGAGCTAGGTTTGTAGGCAGACCAGAATCAGCTGTTTTTGTCTGCAATGGAGTTCATTTGCACATTCACATCTCCCCAAATGAATCAAAGATACACACTTCCATTCGCAAGCTTTTAATACACGGCGTGCCTGTTGCATTTTACTTTGAGTCATCGTGTCGGTTTTGTGCCACAGACGTCCAGAAGCTGCACTTTCACAACTTCCAGTTCCACCTTTTGCGTTGCTCAACATTGTGTTATTGATAAACAGTATTTTTTGCGTTTACACTTCAATACCAAATCATTTGCATTGCGATGCAAAACTACTCCCCCCCACCACCAAATAAACCCAACAAAACACCAAACAGCAGTTATTTAGCTGCTTTGTCTGTATTTCAGTATTTCACTGTGACATTCTGTTAAAGAGCTAATTAATTTATCTGAACAGATTTTAACTGATTGTAATGTTTTGTTGGAGAGAACTGGTACCGGAGTTAAGGCCTTTACACACTGGGACTGCGTATAAATGACACAAAATGGCAAATGATTCTGAGGTTTCTCTATGAACCAAGTATGATGTGAAATTGTTAATAAATTACAAAAATCCTAAAAAACTCACAAGGTGGATCCCACATCAAGCCACAACAACAGTGTGCTGATGCTGCAAAAGAAAAGACAAAAAGAGACACTGGGTTCATCCCATCCCAGTTTTCTTTTTTAATTCAGGAGCTGAAGGTGGACTGCGGCCGCTCCAGGAAGGACTTCCGGACGTCCTTGGGACAGTTTAAGGATCTGCTCTAGTCGCTAGCTGCTTGCTTTAAGAAGCAGAGAAAAAATAAAAGATGCTCAGCCACGGTGATACAAAGTTTGAGTGAATGGAGGCGACATGACACCTGCATGGAGGTGGCCTATCAGTCAACATGACCTCTCAGATAGATTTATAATCAACCTGTTAGATGCAAATATTAAGAAAAATCAATCTCAGTTCTAAAAAATAAAACTTGCAAAAAATCGCTGGACAGAATTTCATCACTGATGAGAACGTTCACATCAACTTCACACTGATTCCATAAAATATATTAACATGCAAATTGTTCAGACAAAATATTCGGAGTAGGTTTGTAAAGGCCTTTAGTCTAAGACAACCAGCCTGAAGGTCCTGGACACCAGTCCCCAAGAGAGCACGCTGGTCCCAGAGACTGACTGTTCAGAACCAGTGTGATGTAAGTGAAGGCCTTATCCACACAGAGACAAGTAAACATGCATTTGCTTAAGTTTATTATTATTCTGGTGTTTTAGACTTCGGGGGTGAACCTGACAACACCAACTTTGTACCATTTGATAAATGATGCATGTCTGAAAAACGCCATAATAAAAGAAGTATTCATTCATATTCTGAAAAAAAAAAAAATGAAAAAGCAAGTTTGGCTTTAAAAATAAATAAATAAATAAAATAAAATAAGGAAGAGTTCACCAGGATTGCATAATTTTTGGTGAGAAGCAGCTAGTGAAAGCATAAAGCAAAATAATTAAAGTGTCTAGTGATGCAAGTCAACAGTATTCTCATCTCGATGTGCCTTCGTCACGATGTGGAGTAAAAACCATTCCCAGTTTCTTCCCAGAACTCCTTCCTGATGGGACATGTAAGGGTCACTACACCATTTTGGGTTGCTAAGTTTTAAAAAGAAAAAGACCAGGCTGTAGCCTAGAGCTGGGTGGGGGGGATTTGGGTTAATGCGTGAAGTGGTAAAAATGATTACAGGATGTGCATTTGAGTGTAGGAGCATCTGACGTGGTGAACAAATGAGTAACAGTCCAAAAACAAATGGAGGTTAATAGGGCACCAGGATATGGGTCGAAACACCTGAGTTCTTGTCCCAAAAGCATTTCCATGGTTACCGCAGCACTTAGCATCCACTTCCTGTTTCCTCCTTCTCCTCCTCAGGCAGTGATGCTCGACTTTGAGTGCAGCAGCACGAAGGGGAACGAATGAATAAGTAAAGGCTTTCCCCTCTGCTCCCTCATCATATTCAGCCAAACAGACCTTCCATATGGAATAATTCAATAGGCAGAGCCTGGGGGAGCGACGTGGCAGACAATCGCAGGCGGGAAGCGGCATCAGCAGCAAACAAAGCACAGTGACCCGTAGCCCGTATGCGACTGACATGTAACACCGATGTGACGGCTTGGAGTTGCATCCGATGAGGGCGCGACTGTCCCTTCTTTACGTTACGCTACCGACACCGTAGATATGTCCAGGACTGGCAAAGCAGCGAAGGACAGCTGGCCATGTCAGGGTGTGGATATTAGAGATGTGTGTGGAGATGATGGAAGGACGGTTTTAAATTCACAAAGAGGGAAAGAAAAGTGAAACTGAGAGAAGTGAATTCATCCACTTTGCCTCTCTTCCTCTTTCAGCCGCCGTCTCACTCTCCTTTCTCTGGGGCACCGGGGTCTTTGATCAGACGCTGAAGCTATAAACATTACCAGCTGGCCTTACGCTCCACATGAGGAGGTCAGCCGAGTCTGGGGGCGGACGGATGGGGCCCGCGTTTTTAAGAGCGGTAACTCGACTCTTGGCGACCGGCGGCATCCACAGCAGACATCTGGGAGAACTTCTCCATTTCAGAGACACTCTGATTCAGCTAAAAATAAACCTTCCTCATACACAAACACACATACACACACACACACTAGAATAGACAATAAGGTTGTCTTCCTCTTTCTACAAGCAAGTGGTAACACTTCTGCCATCTGCTTTTCTAGAGGTAAAAGCATAAAGCAGCCACAGGTAGCCCGTCTGGGTGGGCGGAGAACATTTCCATTCACGCTCACCCATTTCATATTCTTCAATGAAAACTACAAGATACCCTTTGGCCCTTTGGAGCCGAGCATTTGTCTTCCAGACAATCTCATGTTTCAGTTACAGTCTGAAATGTGACTTCACAGAGTTAAAACAGTGTCAGAGGAACGTGTTAACCGTGCAACATTTGATATTTGCAGTTTTAGGTTGCGGCAAGGACGAGAGGTTAAAGGTTTTGGGGCAGAGAATGTGCACACGGCTGTTATAAGCTGCTGTAGATCACCTTCAACGATGTGTTCAGGGTGCAGTATGAGGCTGCGGTGAACTATAATCTTGTTTATATTCAAGAAAGTCTCACTGAAAAACACACAATCCTTTCGGTTAAAAACTGCTGAATTCACTTCCTTCCTCAAACACGGTTGGAAGGAAGGATGATTTGTCAAAAAAACTTAAGTTGCGCAATGTTTACATCATGTATTCTCCGTCCTCTGCTAGTGCACTGCTCAGTTCCCCTTTTTCTTTTAGCCGTCAGCTGTCGATCAGCAGGATAAAGTCATAACCAACAGGAATGTGGATCTGGTTTCCTTCATGCATTCTCACAAAACAAACCAGTTAGAAATGAATGGTTAAAAACTTCACGAGATCCCTTTGATCCTGCTTGCCTACACCATGCTTGTCCCTTATTTCTTTGTACAACACAGAGAACCAGGAAATAAGTAAAAACATGTGCAAACATGAACAGAAATAACTGTCGGGAACTGAGTTTGTTCAGATCTAATGAGCTGGAATATTAATATTTAGAGTGAACTCAACAGTCTGAACCTTCTTAGAGAAGCTTTCTTTGTGTTTGTTAAGTGGTTGTCGTCGGGAACAGTTCTCCAGGCTTCTTTAAAAGACTTTCCAAAGTTCTTCTTTTGTTCAGCTCTGTTAAAATGATCGCACACTGCTTCAGTAATGTTGTGATCCAGGCTCTGGGAAGGATTCATTCCTCGTATCATCTGGCATACTTAACCAAGAGCAACATGGACTTAAGGCTAAGATTGGCTTCTTGACAGTCACCCTGCATGGAGACCCCTTCCGATGAGGCTTCAGTGAACCGTAGATGATGTCAGTACTTTGCAGGACACCATCACTTTTAGATACTGTTTGTATTCTGTACGTATTTTTATTTTTTTATTTTTTAAATATCTGACAGTTTTTCAGTCTAAGTTCCTCAAAATCTTTCAGAAAAATGGACACTACAGAAAAATCTTCCCGGTTTTCAACCCAATTCAACAAGATTTTGTTTAAATCTGATTTAGTATCAAATCATTTACAGATATTCATTCTACAAGGACAGTTTTTCTTAAATATTAAAGACATTTCTAGATAAATAATTTCCATAAAAACACTGGGCCCATTACATCACCATCAAAATTACACATCTGGGAGTAATCAGATTACTGTAATAACCTGATCAGACCACCATACTAAAGCAGCACTTCTGAAATACAATATCTAAGAGATTGTTGTCTACTTTTACCAATCCAACATCGGATTCATTTTGGAGTATAAATGTGCATCGTGATGTCACTTCCTGTCAAGTTTCTGACAATTTCTCAGCCTTAAGGGTTGTCGTGGGGGCAACGTCGCTTCTCTCCATTCATCTCCTATGGAAGTTGCGCAATGGGGCGAAAATCCTGCCCTCCTCCAGCCGAGTGACAGGCGACATTCTCCCACGTGAACTTTTGCCCTCATTCACATAGTCGTGCACACGGGGGCACGCCACACAATAGTGTTAAATCCTTTCTGTCGCTGTCGCTTGACTCAACCAATCAGTGAGGCTTTCAGTGACTGACCAAGTGAAACGCAAACCTTTCTGGATCCACCTTGAGGTCTGCCGTCAAATGATGACATTCACCAGGATGTTTCATTGTTTGTAAAATAGGATGAACCCTGGGTGTCTTTTTCTTCTATAAAGCAGCTAACAGCAAGATTTCAGTCAATTCGAGAAAAATCTCCTGCCTCTTCATCCTTCATGTTTTATCTGTCATGTAGGCCTGCTGCAGTGAAGACAAGCGATCAGAGAACGCGATGCGTCACACTGCCGCTGTCACAGCCGTAAGTCACATCCTGTTCGCTGAGTTTCACCTGGATGGCGATGAATTTCGCCTGTTGCTGTTTGTCGTACATTATGGAAGCGACAAGCAGCCTTTGCTAAGATCCCGTTGAGCGTTGGTCAGTCACACGCCAGTAGGGTCTCGTGACAGTTTCTCGTAAACTGGAAACATAAAATAACTTTTTAAAAGAAAGATTCCCGAGTTTTATGACCCAGTATTGGATTAATTCTATTTGAATAGATTCAAATGGAATTAATCGATCTTAACTGAGCTCTATTGCGACTGTGGGATCTTTGCCATTTTTTGTAGAGTCACAGATAGAAACTAGAATAAATAAAGTGTTTTAGTTTGACTGCTACACAGCTTCTTCGATGTTTGTGATCTATAGACGAAACAGTTTAACAGTGATTTAAAGGTGGAGTATGTAAGATTTTCAATATTTTCAATTATTAAAATAAGTACAAACATAATTAGAAAGTTTTTTTTTTTTTTTTTTTTTTTTTTTTAAACTGGTAGGCAAACATTTAAGGGTCTTTGTAATTAATTAAACTTGTAATTTAATAAACGCATCAAATATGGACAGACTGGAACCTACATGTTTAAAAAAAATTATGATTGTAGTTATTTTTTTAGTTAATTTATTTTGAAAATCTTACATACTCCACCTTTAAGCGCTTCTTTCATGCTAAAATGATTCATATCTCAGTGTTAAAATCTACAAGAAATTACAAAATCCTCCTAAATTCATGTACAAAGTCCCGGTCTGAAAACAAGCAGAAAAGCAGCCAACTACTGCTCAAAGTCTCTTTTAAAAGATGCTAATTTGGCTTCTTCGATGCAAAAATATAAAGAAATGAATGAAGGGAAGGTCAAGACTTTTGCATGGTAAATGTAAGAAGCTGTGCATAATTACATTGCGGTACTTTACTCCAATGCTCAGTTCAAATAATTATCAGCATGTTTTATCCAACTACAATTGGAAACCTCAAACTCATTCAGTCTAGCCTCAAATATAACGAGAAACATTCACAATAAAAAGCAGAAAACTGCTGATTTTTGTTTAATAAACGCAAACATTTCACCAGCATGCGTGCAGTTATTTAGCTAATATCGCCAGCTCCTTATCATGGCGCAGACCAAAGTATCATTCAGTTAACAAATAGAAAATCTCACAAAGATGCCCGGCCTGAACTGGTGTCTGTCGTGTGTTTCCTCCATCTGTGTGTACACTGGCTCTTCTGCTGAGAGGAAACATTATCATGTGTGTATAGGATCGTGTATTTTCAGTAGCTTTAACTTCTTTCCCCTCTGAATGACACATTGTTAAGAAAAAGCCAAGGCATTAAGTTGGAAAAATCTGTGACATCACTACTGGACATTGGAGCCCTGTTCTCCACATAATAGAACTATTGAAGCCCCCTTCACTACCATCACTGTCCAGAGTGCACCAGACTCTGGCAGTAAACCCATGTGCGAAAACCATCACCTGTTGCAGCTTAGTGTCTGGCCTCAATATGAAGCCAGTGGGCGTTTCAGAGGCACTGTCTGATAGTTATTGGTCCCAGGAGCACATGGAGGGGAAGACCGAGACAGAGGCAGAGCGCAAGACAGAGGGAGAGTATACGTGACTGTGTGTCCTTGGTGTGTTTGGCTTCCAGCCAGAGGAAAAAATAAACCATACCTGACCAGCTGTGTCATACAGTCCCAATAAGTACTGCTTTCCCCCGACGTTGACGCTCACTGCAAGGAAATGACAAAGAGGAGTTCAGAAGAGGAAGCAATGAGATGGGGTGGGGGGAGATCAGGGACCCCAACCCTCCTGTGCTATGAAGGCAAACAAGTGGTTTTGATTATAGCAACAGATGCAATGCAGTTTGAGTCGTGAGTGTCTGAGTCAGGGAATTCACTAATCTTTGCTTGATCTGACCTCATTTCAGATTCCCATCACGGAAACCAGACCAGCAGCAGTTATGATGTCATTATTAGAAAGTGGGGAAGCCTGAGAGGAAAAGCTGCGCTCCTACCTGCATAATGATCAAAGACTGTGGGCACATACTCCTCGGGAAAGGCGTCGTTGGCATAGCTCATGAGGAGACACGTTTTGCCCACCGCACCGTCTCCCACCACGACGCATTTCAACATGATAGTACCGGTTCCGTTAGCCATGGTCCTGACCTTTCCACCGTCATCATCGGCTCCCCAACGCCCTGTTGTTCCGACCTTCTCCTCCTGCAGCTGCGGCTGGGCGGGGAACCCCGCTCGGCGGGCATCACCAGCCTCTGAGGCGGACTGCGCGACGCACCGAGCCGGTCTGGAGCCACATCTCCCTCCCCTCCTCCTCCCTAACACTCCTAGATCTGGCCGAGAATTTTATTTTCTTTTCTCTTCAGCCTAACAGTATCACGCACTTCTAAGAAGTCTGAATTTGGCTTTTCTTTAACAGCAAGAAACGACCGTGCTGTTCCGCGGCTGCCTGTGCGCGCGGCTGCCTGTGCGCGCGCTGCCCGGTGTGTCCTGCGCCTCTGCTCCCCCCACCCCCCTCCTCGCGCCGGGCTTACTGGACTGCTGGTGGACAAGGTGGGTGCGCTTGCTGGAGAGGCGGAGCTTGGATTTAAAAGTCAGAGGCTCTGGATAAAACAGCGTACACTCCGCCTGCTGGGGATGTGTGGATGTTAGAAATTACATCAGTGGAAATAGTTAAAAAAAAAAAAATAATTTGTAAAAATCAATTCTTATGGGATTTCTGATGTATGTCATTATAAATGAAGCTCAAACTGGAAAACCCATGAGTGTGACTGTAACCCCTTTGCAACGCCTGGTTTTCCTGCCTCTTATGGTGAAATAATATTTCCTGAACAAATGAAGCAGCTTCTATCTTTACAGCAGGTTGTTTGGATTGTCTTGGTCTCAAAAGAAAGTTGACACTTGAGATTACAGTGTCAGAATGAAAACGTGTCACTGTGTCAGAGTAAATTTACCTGGAACACGGTTAAATGTAAAATAATCATAAATAAAATAAAATGAAAACTACATCACATTCTGGGAAAACCAGAGGGCAGGATGACACTTCTAGGAATTACTAAAGATGAGTAAATGTGAACCTGAGCAGTTTTATATACGTTTTAGAAGAGGTGTTACCAAGATGTCTCAGAAACCCACAAGCGGCCATTGATGATAGACACTTTTATCAATGATCAGAGTCTGGAGAATGGAGAGATAGCTCCCAAAATGAACTCAGAAGCACCATGAGGATCCAGAAAGAAGTGAAGCCCAGATAGTATACGATCAGTAGAGGCAGTACCTTCATCTTCACAATAACGACCAAGCAAAGAAATTAGAAGCTTGAAAGTGGACTGTTCAGTTTTAATGGCTTTGTAATATTCCCATATTATCATTTGGGGTTTTAACTGGATTTGTTGGGATGACAGTTCTTCAGCTGAGTTTCTCCACATGATTTTGGTATCTTGTTTGCTAGTACTGGTGATTCCTTGTGTGGGAAAGATGTGTACATCTGTCATGAACAGGTGACTCATGAAGAAGAGGTTCATAGTACCACGTGACGTCTCTATAAATCAAATATACTTTTCGCTCCTACTGACTAATCTAAAATATAATGGGAAAATTCCCACTTGCAGTTTGTTCCGGCCCCAGACTGGGTGCAAGCGGGTGTTCATGTGCATGAAGGATTGATGGGATTTGTGTGATGGGACCACAAGGCTGCAGATGGAGACGCCACAGGAGGAGGTGTGTGTTTGTTAAAGACGGAGGTGAGGTACAGAGATTTGACCTCTGCAGTGCAGTTGGCCAGGTGTGGGCTGTCTCCTTGAATTAGTGCACTCACAGTCATCATAACGAAGTGCGTCTCTTTAACAAACCGGAAAGGAATGAACACGCACGTGTACATGTGGATGCTATTTTCCTGTCTTTCCTAATTATCCTTGTTCTCCGGTTCAAATGCTTTCAAAGATGGAGCAACAGGAGGTCTACTGAACTCCAAAGAGACTGAGGAGGTGAGGAGTTACTGCAGTTTGACACAGTAATACCAGCAACTGACATGTAAGTTTTGCAATAAAACAAGTTTTTTTTTTTTTTGTTTTTTTTTTTTTTTAACTGTTAAATAAGCTAAAATTACTTGATGCACAATCACAATGCTGATATGTTAACCCTCACCGTTTCCTGGTTGGAGCAAAACTCTGTACCCATAGGCTGACAGTCTCTAGGTGGCTGTGAGCCATCCAATCAGCTGCAGGGGGTGTGGCCAAGGATTCTCCCACTATCATCACATTTGAAAGCTTACATGACCAAACAACTACTTCATACATGCAGTACCCCTGACCTGTCTAGGGTGTACCCTGACTATAGGTTGCTGCTTTACTTCCCCCACCTCCTTATTTCTACCTGCAACCCTGGAATCAGTTGGTCAACACGATGGATGTAGTAGTCCAGCCGAAGGGGTCACATCAGAGACCACAATCCCAGTGGGCTCGGGAAGCGAGCAGCAATGAGGAGACAGGAGGTTTGTTTGAGGACAGCGTTGAGCTGAATTAAACTAAAACTGCTGCCTGCTGAGACAAGATTCCCTGCATCAGTGGAGACTTCTTTCCTCTGGTCACTGATGCTTTCAAATGTAAAAGTAGATTTTGTCATAATAACACAAACAGAATCCAAACAGGAACGTCCAGCCAATAAATGTATACTCACCGGCCACTTTATTGGGTTCACCTGTTCAGCTGACTGTTAGTACAAATATCTAATTGGCCAATCACATGGCAGCCTCTAGTCATGTAGACCTGGTGAAGACAACTTGGTGACGCTCAAACTGAGCCTGAGAATAAGGAAGAAAGAGGATTTAAGGGACTTTGAACACAACATGGTTGCTGGTAATAGTTTTTCAGAAACTGCTGATCTTCTGGTATTTTCGCACAAGAGCTGGAAACTGAGGCTACAATTCACATAGATTCACCTAAACTGGAAAACACAAGATGGAAATGCATTCTTTGGTCTGATAAGTCTTCATTTCAGCTCCACATTCAGATGGTAGAATTTGGTGGACACAAAATGAAAACATCCTGCTTATCAACAGTTAAAGTTCCCAGTGACTTAATGGTGTGTGTATGTGTGTTTGTGGGACCCATTAATACTAGTGTGACATTAACCACCACAGCCTACCTGAGTATTGTTGCTGACCATGTCCATCCCTTTATGACCACATTGTAGCATCTTCTGATGGACACTCCCAGTAGGATGATGCACCAAAGCTTAAATCCTCTCCAACTTGTTTCCAGAACATGATAATGAGTTCACCAACACGATGAGTGTTGGAGGTGAGGACCCAAATGCAGAGATGAAAGACTGATATGAAGGATCAAGACTGTTTTAATGTCGACCAGAAAGAACTTAGGGAGCAAACACAATGAACCATCAATCAGAACTGAAACAAAAGGCTACAAATACTGTGAAACCAAACAAGAAACAGGTGCAGTGAATGAAACTAACAAGACCAGGTGAAAGCAATGAACAGGGACAAAAGCTACACAGGAAACATGGAGACTGAACCGGTAAACTACAAAATAAAACAGGAAACCTAAACTAAGAACAACACCTGAAACTTAATATCATGACATCAACTATCCTGCACAATGGCCTCCACAGTCACCAGATCTTTATTTAGTGGAGCATTGCATGTATTTTTCAGAGCAGCATATATGAACCGGGTCAACTACATGATGTAAGAGTGAAATATGATTGGAAAGAATGGGTGGAGTCCCAAACAGGGTTCAGTATTTGCTCCCAATGAACGTCACTTGTTTCAAAGAAGGTAAACATCAGTTTACCTTCTTTGAACCTGTTTTACCTTAACCACTGAAGATCAGAAACATCCCACAAGAATGCAGTCATGGTGATGCTGTGACCCAGCCTGTTATCAAATACACATGAGCATTGTCAACGTTGCTCAAGCTGTTGTGCATCCCCATTTTTTCTGCTTCCAACACTTGAAGCACATTGACTTCACCTGCTAGTGGTCATAACATCAAACAGGGCTACTGAGTTCGGTCCCACGAGGGCCACAGTCCTGCAGATTTTCAATATGTCGCTGTTCTGACACACCTGACTCAGATTAATGAGGTATTGTGCAGATTTTGAGTCAGCTTTCTTAAAGCAGGGATACCCTGAACACTTGCAGGACTGCGGTCCTCGTAGAACCAAACTGAGTAGCCCTGCTCTATAAGAATGAGTTCATGTGTCCCAATCTTTTATCTCACTTATGATGAAGAGAATTCTTCTGCAGGAGGTTTTACAATATTTTCAAGGGCAGATACTGTGTTTCAAGCATATCATTCAGCTCATTAGGTTGCTACTGCATATGTTAGTGCTGACAGGTACCAGCAAAATCTGCCGCCCTTGAATTCGTTAGTGAGCTGCTGAAGTTATTTCCCATGTGCAAGACATTTAATATCAACCATCTATTTCTGTGTGGAGCTTGGCTGAGCGGCGGATGCTTCATTAGAATATCCCAGTCTGTTGTATTCTGCATTACTGCAAGAAAAGATGCACATTCCCAAGAGACATAATTGTGATATTATGTTTGTGTGTATTCTCTATGTATTGGGAATAAACATATGCATAGTATTGTATTACATCAGAGTATTTGCAGAGGACTGAGTCTAGCCAGACAGAAGTTTGCTCTTCTATTTTTGGATAGGCAAACAAATGCAGGAGCTCTTCTTATTCACATCTCCTATCCACTTTCCTGATACTCTCAGGGCTATACTAGATCATATAGTATGAATGCAGGCAGACACACATGTGCACAACACACTTGATCCCTGTCACTGACCCAGATCAATCAGAGTCTGGGAGTGTAAACTGAGGGTGAGGCAGCAGACGGGGATGCAGAGGTGGTGCAGTGCAATCACAAAGCACTCAGATGAGCTCCTAAATTAGCCGGCGTGGACTCCCTGGGAGGGTTTGGTTAAATTACAGGCCATATTTTTAGTGAGGGCTAGGCCTTATCCCTGGAACTGCCAGCAGCTGAGGACTATCATTCACACGCCTGTCTCCCACAAGTTTCCACAACACTAAAGCTGTTAACGCTCATGAACACATGCATGTATTTGTAAAGAAGGAGGAAAACTGGACAATTTATTTAAACAGTTGCCTCTAATCACACACACTGGATTCATTTACAAAGAAATTGTTTGGCAAGAGAAAGAGACAAGAGTCTGCTTGATCTGAAAAGGTGAGGAGGGGAGAGTTGAACTGGGTCCAGACCTCCTGGACCTCAAACACACACACAAATCTTTTCACATGAAATTCTCAGCAGATTACAAGCAGAAGACACCGTGTCAGGAAGTAGGCCAACAGGATAAGTGGAAGGACCTTTGTATTATTTAGTAATCTTGAAACACATGATAGACCTCATGATGGTACACACCACATGTTGAAAGCTGGAGTCACTGCAACCGTGCAGAGGAAATATTCCTGTTCTGCAATCCCTGCAGCCCTGACATTGTTATCATCGCTGAAAAGGGGACCCAGAAAAAGTATGGTAACCACTGCCCTAACAGTTCTGTTTGGTGGTGGTGAAAGAGGTAGATTGGATCCCCGTTGGGAGTTCTTGGGCTGCTAACGTTCTTGTTTACAAAAAAGACAGAAATATTTACCTTTCAATCATTATATCTTCCTATACATAATCAGACTGATTACAGGACAATTTTCTCCACAATTTTATACCTTATTTAACTTTAAAGACAGCTATAGCCGCCTTACTAACCTCCTAGTTAAATTAATTTGGATAATATACCTTAGTCAGGGCTAAGTTACTTGCTTGCTGAGGTACTATTTGAGTATTCTTTATAGGGTATGAAAATGTTCGACTGGGCAAATAGTATATTAATACCCTCATTGAAAACTAAATATGACATGACCTACATTATCTTAAAAGTAATTTATGCTATCATATAACTAGCGCTGCTATGTAGCTTAATGCTAATAGCAAAACAAAATTTCTACTCGAAATGTTTAAGCAGACATCAAGAATTTTAAAGGACAAGTAATTTGGAAACAACTTTGAAATGAACTTCAAACTGGTGTAGTGTCACTGCAGAGCCATGTCAGTATGACCCTGGCAACCCATCCCTGCCCATGGGTATGACTCATAGACTGAGATAAAAGATGGATGACGGCTTCGTGACGTCACATGTTGGTTTCTGAAGAGCTGAAATGAAGCTCGGTAGGCATTTCCCACTGTCGCCATCTTGGCAGCGTCACGCATGCCCTCTCTCTCAAAAAATACAAAAATGAGCAAAGAAGTAGAGCTGAGAGGGGGGCTGTGAGCGTCGGGGTGAATAATTTACATCCATCAAACTCCGACTTGTCTGTAGCTAACTGAGCTAACGTAGAGCTAACAGGAGCTAACCAGCTAACTGAGGTAGGTGGGCTAAATTACTCTGCTAACTGGCTAAAAGCTGCAGTTGTCTTACACTCTATTTTCTTAAATTGGGATATCGGGTCAATCAAAAGGACACACACGTAATTATACCAAATTTCAAGACTAAATGACTTCTAATTGGAGAAGTTATAAATTTAAAAAAAAAAAAATCACTCTCCCCAGAGTTGTCATGAAACTAACCCTGACCTATTAAACAAAAAATAGTTTTGTTTTTTATGTTTTTTTTTGTACCAAGCTGTAAACATGTTTGTTTTTGCTGTGAAGTTGGCCTTTTTAACATGGTGGTCTCTGGGGATTTGCTCTGTTTTATAGCCCCTAGTGGATAAGGGGAGAACTACAGTCGTTGGCACTTCCGTGTAGGCTTCACTTTCAACCACCGGAGGTTGTTGCTTGGTATAGCACTAAACGGCATTGCACATAGTCTCAGAAAAAGTTAAAAAAAAAGAAAACTTTCAGTACAGTGTTAAATTATTATTTCACCATTTATAAGTAAATGGGCAGTGGGCTGGTCCAAGTAGATTGATGGACAGGTTCTGGTCTGAGGACTGTCACTTGAAAAGCACTGAATGGGGATATGCAATAATAGTAATCGTGTAATGATGACAATATCTTTAAAATTTCATTCAATTTTTTTGGAGAAACTAAATTTGCCACTTTTGACATTTGATGTATCTCATGTTCTGTAAATAAAATGATTTATGAGATTTTTAAACCATTACATTGTTTAATTCACATTTTACAAAGTCCCACTTTTTTGTAGCTGCTGATAAAATAAATCAATTCTTCTAATAAAAATGAATGTAAATTAAAAAGAGAAATTATTCTTTAGTTAAATAAATGAATGAATAAACAAAGGACATTTTCACTGATCTGCTGCGTTTGCACTGATGATGTCAGTGTTGAAACAGGAGCTCTGACTCAGTCCATCGAGAGAGGTCGAACTAAGCACAACACACTGAGGCACGCTAGTCATTTAACTTCAGTGTTTCATTATCTGAGTCACTCAGGACAAAATAACTACACAAGCAGCAAAGGTTAATAAGACTTTCCTGCACCACCTGCATCTCATTACACAACACCAATATTTTATACAACACTTTGGCATCACCAGGCTTAATTTGGATTTTTTTTTATTAGTTTTTTTTTTTCTTTTTATTGTATTTCACAATTCCACACAAATTAGAAAACAATAAAACACCAATACTGAATTTAGTATTTCTATTTTACAGTTTTTCTATCAAAGGATTGGAAAAATGATAAAATAATCCTTGTTTTTGTTTCCAGCAGATGCATGAGCTCCTTCTGATCTGAACTTGTGTCCATGAAAGAGTCAAACCCAAACAATCGAGGACAAAACTGATAAAACAGTGTTTTTGTTTCAACTTGTAAAAGAGAAAATTATCTAGAGACATGTCTAGGGGAAATCACTTGTTCTCTGCAAGGGGCAAACATTTTTTAACCTTGGATTTGCTGTCTGCTACTTTAGCTTGCACTAGCTTCTTATTAATCAGTTCTTGACAGTGCATGCAAATTACCTCTAAAACACAGAAGATTTTGTTCGTGATAAGTCTGTAAAACATTAAAAAATCCTCCTGTGATCATGTTAACAAGGTTACTTTAGAGCACAGACAGACTTTACGCATCCCTTTAATGTGCTCTTTGAAGCTAATCATGCTACGATATGCTTTTCTGCTTTACCAGTGCTGGTGAGTCGGTCTCAGATGCAGATCAAGGACTCTGACCAAATAATGATCCCAACCATCCAACATCAAACAGCACCAAAGTCAGATAAAAAGAAAATGCGCCTTCTGCAGTCACTGTGTACAAATCCGTAGGTTTTGTTCGTAAAACATGGTGATGGTCGTCACCAGTCAAACCACATCTAAACCCACTTTCCTGACTTGATGTGAACAATTTCCATGTTGACTTTTGGGACGCATGTGGGTTTAAACTGGTGGCCAATGAAAATTGTGTACAGTGACATGTTCAATTTAAATGTGTTAAACATTTTTGAAAAGAGGATGCAGAGCTCTAGAGAGGCTGTTATTGGCTTTGTGCTGGTTTTTATATAAAGACAAGCCAGAGAGGTTTTATCAGTTTAGGTTGGTGTGAGATTCATCCGTCATGTTTGTATTGATTGCCAATGCAGTCCTCAGACCCGCTCAAAACAGAGCTTTTTAACTGAATATGACATTAATAGGCTCAAGAATGACCAGCTGAGAAGTATAGGAGTTTCTTATGAAACTACAAAAAGCTCTTGACTGCAGCAATCTGCTGAGTTATGCTTCACACAATAATTCATTTAAAATTAAAAGCTTAAATAGCCTGTTTTATTCACTAGAGATTACCATACACATAGCCCAGATGTGGAAAAGGAAGTACAAAGCATGAGCAGATATGCTAAAAAAGTGTATTAAAAGCTGAATACATCCTCACTGTGTCCTCTGCAATTAAGAAATTAAGTAGAAGCCAGACGTTATTGATCAAAAGTTATTTATAAAGCACTTTTCACAGCAAAGAGCAGCACAAAGTCCTTTTTATAATAACAACAATGATTAAACATCAAATTAAAATAATTTCAACATGAAATTAAAAATAAATTTTTACATACCCAAGTATATAACCTAATAAAATTAAAAGTATATGATATATCATTCATAATATCTCAACCGTTCATACACAAAAAGCACCCGAAGTTCACCCCCAACCACCCACCAAATGCAGTTTCCACAGACAAACTCCAAACTCTACTGTCATGTCTCTAATGTCTTGATGCTGCAGTGAGGATCTGCTAGGTTCAGAACAAGCCACTTGTTCTGTCTTTGCTAATTGTACTGTTATGAACTTTATCACTTCATATGCTCACTGAGGTCTGTAGAGTCTGAGATTTAGCTTCGAGGATTACAAAATCTGAACTGGTGTCAGAGTCATCTGAATAACTGATCATCAAAAGCAGAAAGCAGACGGCATTCATCCTGAACCCTAAAGGTACAAAAGGTGTCTGCCTCCTGAACCCAGACCAGGAGCTGGTTCCATAAGCCAGGAGCCTGATAGCCAAAGGCTCTTCCTCACATCGGACTTACTCTGGAAACCTGCAGTCTGAGAGCGAACAGTATGAGATCTTTGATGCACAATGGAGCTTGGTCATGGAGAGATTTATTCCATCCTCGATTTAACAGGGGGGCAATGGAAAGAGGCTAAAACCGGAAAAATACCATCTCTCTCACTAGTTCTCATCAGAACCTTCACCGCAGCATTTTGGATCAGCTGGAGACTTTTCAGGGCAGATTTGGGACAGAACTTGAACAAGGAACTGCAGTAATCCAGTCTTGAAATTAGAAAAGCACCTTGTTAAGTTGACCATGAAGTAATCTGTATACAAAATTATATTATAGAGTCAAACGTATATAAATTCACCTGTTTGAAAGCTAAAACTTTACAGAATTCATGCAGCAGGCCAATGATCCCAAACCCTGAAGCTAATCTACTACCCAGTTCTGTCTTTTTGTTCTTTTGAGGTTATTTTTATCCAGTTTTATGACCTCAGACACGTCACTGAACAGAATAGAGGTGTACTTACCTTTCACATTACTATAAAATAAAGCAAAATAGTTTTCAATCTAAATTTTCACTTGATATAGACTAAATTTTTGTTGCACCTTATAGAACATTTTGACACTTATCAGACTAAATAAAGTCCTGCAGTCATGTTGTTTAAATTAAAATGACAAATATCTGATGTCTAATCTGATAAACAACTGGCCTAAATTAAGGCATTTTTACCTTAAAGTTATTTCTAATTAAGATGACAGATGCATTTTCAACACATAAATACATTTCCATCTTACCTTACAACGATTCTTAAAACCTGTTTCACTACCAGCATTATTTGCACTCAGCTGCATCTGTATCTCCTTGTGCATCATGTGCTGGTGAGCACCTGCCTGACTGCAGTCGGCAACATTTCCTCTGCTGTTCTATCTTTAGTGAGTACAGCAGGATGAAGAGCTGCAATGCCTCCTCTGTGTCTCAACCCATTGTGTGTTTGTTTCTCTCTTGTTGGGACAGGAACCCTCTCCAGACTCTAACAAAAGGACAACACCCTTCCTCTCATCGTGGGGATGCAGGCAGGAGGCCAGAACAGCAGGAACATCATAAACATGTGTCATAGCTGCAGGAAACAGTGTTACGCTGCGAGCCTAACATCCTGTGTACAACCCTGTGTTTTTATTCACTGCAGGTTTGATAAGGAAATATGAGCAAAAAGGTTAGAGGAAAACAAAGGACTGATATTCAGAATAATAAATAAAACCAGACAATGAAGTCCTGTGTTAAAATTACAAAAGGATAATTCTCAACAAGGCACTGAATCAGAAAGATGACTGAAATGTTCAGTAAAAAGCAACAAGGACCAAAAACAACTACGGTACACTCATTGAACAACAAAAGACAAAACATACAATGACATATTTAGCAGAAAACTAGTGAAGAGAGTGAAAACAGGTGAGCTGATTGTGCAAGAGGCAGCAGGTGAGCGGAGGTAGGTGTGGCAGGCACGAGCCAGAGTGGGTGAAGGGAGGCTGAGGACCTCTAGTGGGATGAAAGAACGAAACAAGGGAGAACAAATATTAATGGAAATAAATAGCGGAAGGGAAACTTGCTTTTTTCTTTTTACATACCAGCAGAAAAGAAGACCAGATCAGACCAGATGGCTAAACTGCAGATATATTCTGGGCCGAACATGCTGATCTTTCAGGGTTCTGGTTGTTTTAAACAAGCTTTTAAATCAAGTCAGGTGACAAGATGTTATGTTTAACATGTGAGAATTTACTTTATAAGTTGTATTTATTAATTTAAGAAATCTTAACATTAAAATACAGGTTTTCAGATGCGAAAAGTTAATTCTTCATTTACATATGTGCTCAAACAGAGGTAGTAAAGATGAAGCCCCTTTAGTACCGAAATACTGTCCTCTGGCATTAAATTAGACATAATATCAAATGATATTCAGTAAAAATATGTACAAATATTTCATCATTCTTTAGTGGGGTTTGTTGGTTGGTTTGCAGATCCTACACTGCAAAAACTGAAATCTAAGTAAGATAAAAAATCTTAAATTGAGTACACATATGCTTATTTTTATAAATGTAAGATAATTCTTAGTTTTTATGCCAGAGAATTCCTCGTGTTTTAAGAGTATTTTTTATTTGTTTTGGGAAGTCTTGACAAGCCAAATTTTCTTGTTCTGTTGGCAGATAATTATCTTATTTTAAGCAACATTTACCTAATGTTTGTAAATTCTTTTTCTTGTTTTTAAGGCTGAGTTTTTGCAGTGTACTGTAGTCCTTGAATTGGCATATTACACAAACATTTATCATTTTTAATCGTAGTTTTACAGATGTTTCCTACTTTAGCTGGAGTATGAGGAGATGCTTAGCTGCTTATTCACTGTTTATTATGATGCAATAAATGAGACTATGCAAGATTATAACTGAGTGTTTGGATAAAAAATACTCTCAAATCATCACATTTGCAGGCTTGCAGCTGTGTGCACTTAATGTAAACCTTAGCATTTGCATCTCTAATGCCACTCTAGCCTGCACCTACATTTTGTCAAGTCTCATTTACACCATTTACCAAATATTTGACCTTCTTTTTACTTCTTGCTTGGTAAAGCTACATTTACACATTTGATACATTTGCTTGCCCCCAAGTCGAAGGTAATGGGTGGCACACATGTGATGTTCAACAAATACATTTCTAGGCCAAATGGTGTCAGGACCTCTGTTTTTGAGCAAACACATCATATCTTGAATCATCAGTCCCATCGGCAGTGCTGTTGCCGCCGTGCATTTTAAAAACAAACATCTCACGTTTGCTGAAGTTTGCGTCATCTGTTCAGTGGGTGGTATTGACGGAGTTTTTTAGGGCACATTTTTCAGGTAGGACATGCAGACTTTCTGTCTTCACAGTGAGAGGCTGAGATGACGTCATACTGCAGCTATCTCAAAGAAAGAATTTGACCTGGCTGCGATGGATGACCCCATTTAAATGTGGATTAAAAGACAGCTGACACCTTGGAATACAACTTTGTCCAATTATAAGTTAATCTTTGATTAAAATGCAACTGAAAACTATAAATTTAAGCAAAAGATGGTGACCATCTCGAAAAAAAAGCAGCTATAATTAAATTGTACCTGCAACATTAGATTTGTAACATTAAAAGACATTCATTTTAATGGGAATTTTTTCATTATTTAAATTTGCCTGTTTAACCCTTTCATGCATGAATTAATTAAAGCAATGCAATATTTTTTTAAATACAGTATTTTACCTCTACTGACATATGCAACGATATTTTTTTTTGTTGTTCATTAGGGATATTTAGAATTTGTCATGATTTATGGTTCATTTTAATGTATTCTATGAAATATTTATAAAATAATAAAGATCATCATAATTAAATTATGTAAATCCCGTATAAAATATAGCTATAATTTTCTTTTCCCATTTATTGCAATGGCAAACTTTCATAATTACATTATGCTCAATTATATCATCTATTTATTTATTCTCCAGTGAGTGGAAACGTATTAGATGACTCACTAACATCCACTGAAGTGGTTTATTTACAAAAATATCATTATCACTCATGAATATGCAAGAAAAAAGCCTACAAAGTGTCCACTATGCATGAAAAAGCTAAACATGTTCAGCAGGCTTGGAAAAATGCTGTCACCATGGAGTTTACGGTAACTGTCGAGCAAAGTAAAGAGATCTGATTGTTGCATTTTATACTTTATTCTTTTCAGGTGAAGTTAGACTGCAGTATTCTTCCATGGGAAGACTTCTGCAGAGTTTTATTTAACCACACAGATAAGAAGAAACAAGTTATTTGACCCTGTCTGAAGGACAAAATCAGTAATATCTTTTGCAGTGTAGCCACAGCACAGACTCACCCGGCAACAGCAGAAGGACATTAGCAGACAGATTCAAGGACAAACAAAGCACAGAACATAGATCCTTGGCATTGTCATGATTGTGTCCAAAAACAAATAATCTTAGAAATTATCTCTTTGAAGATTTTGCCAACAAAAATTTGCAAAAAATTCAACGGAAAAATTTTTTTAGAATTTAGTTACACAATAATGAGTGTAGAGACCTCGACATAGAAAAGACTGTATGAAGATACAGATAGGACAAGATATCCAAAGTAAAGATATACATTTTTTTTAAAATGACAAGCTAAATAAAAGTAATGTGTTATCAACATTTTGTAACATTTTCTAACTGGTTTAACATCCTTTGTATTATCTTTGCTTCTGCTTTGAATACACATTCAGACTTACAGAAGACACTGTAAATAGCAAACATGCTCACAACACAGAAAAATAAACATTTTTTTTTTACTTCTAAACATGCTGTTAATGTTTCATTCATATTGGATACTAATGAGATTATAAGTCTACAATCCCAGTTCCAGAAGAGCTGCTGTGTAAAATGTCAATAAAAACCAGAAGGAAATGATTTGTAAATCTCATAACTCAGCATAAACATAGTAGATGCGGAAACTGAGAAGTTGGACTATTTCATGATCATCAGTGATCAGTGTGGAATGGGTGTGTGTGATGGGGGGTATAATGTCATAAAGAGATTTAGAGAATTAGAAGGAATCTCTGTGCACTGGGGACATGACTGGAGGACAAAACTAGATTCGGGTGACGTTAGAGTCCTCAGACAGAACTGCATTAAAATGGATTATTCTCCACTGAAAATCACTGCTTGCTTCCAGCAATCAATTCACTCTGAAATCCTTTAAAGCTCTGTCATGCAAAGCAGAGGTTGTATGTGAACATGATCCAGAAAACTTGCCTTCTTCTCTGAACCAAAGCTTATTTAAAATGCTCTGAGGCAACGTGGAAAGTTGTACTGTGCTCAGATGGATCAAAATGTCAAATTCTTTCTGGAAACCATGGACATTGTGTCCTTCAGACAAAAGGCAAGAGGGACCATCCAGCTTGTTATCAGTTGAAAAGTCGGCTCGTGCCTTTTTAATCCTGGAGAGCACATGGAGATTTTAAAGTAACATCTGCTTCCATCCAGACAACGTCTCTGTCAGGGAAGGCTTTGCAGATTTCAGCAAGACGATGCTGAACCACATCCTGCGTCCATCACAGCATGACTTCACAGGAGAAAGAGTCCACATGCTGAACCTGTCCAGGTGCCTGCAGTCCAGATCTTTCATGTTTACAGAAGCAAATCATTGCATTGTGTTTTTGTGGACATTATTACACACAGTCCCAGCTTCGTTAGCATTCAGGTCGTATTAAACTGGTGTCCTGAATTTGTTTATCTTCTAACCGTTGAAAATAAAGTAAATAAGCTGATTTTCTTGGGAATAAGAAAGATCTTGCTGCAGTATCATTTATATCTATTCTGTAATAACTGAGTCTGCTCCCAGCATTCAAATCAAGACTCTGACTCATTTTCTCCCTGCTGATCTAAATCTAAATCTGATAAGCCTGTAATTAACTGTGAATATTTGGACCACTGACGTGAGGTCTGCTTTGTGTTTTACAGCTTAACATTTCATTAACAGTTTCTATGGAGACACTAAACCAAACGTAATTTTATTTAGAATGAATTTCCTTGGTTCGCTGGGGCAGAAAATGCTGTGATTTCCATCTTATGTTTGCTGTTAAAAGCTTCAAATGAAACTCTTCTCTGCTTTTGCTCAAAGACGCAAATAAAGATGCAGCGATGTTGACGAAAACAAAGCTGACAATTCGTCTTTCTGTCTCTTTTGACTGAACAGCAAACAGCAGTCCGTGTTCTCTGACAAATGGGATTTGTTCCTGATGGATGCTGCTAAACCCAGATACACTTTTCCCACACTCATCCGACTCAGCCGTCACGTTTTCATCTGCTCTTGATTGATTAGAAATAGTTTGATTTCATGCCTGCAGTCACATCCTTACAAAAGCTGCATTCTCCACATTTTTCAACTCAAAGGAATCATCTACTTAGTGAAAGAAAATGACCTACTTTCCCTCCTGACTTAATAGCAAATCTGGATGTCAGAGGAACTTGTGTCATAGATTGGCTCTGTAAATGTCAACAAACCCAAATCTTTAGTTATAAATTAACGCGGAGTGTATTATTGAATGAATAAAGTGACGACAGTGAGGATTCACTGTGCAGCGACTGATTTATTTGTATAAAAGTGCAGAAGAGCATAAATAGAGGTTATAAATAGTGAATTAGTGAATAAATAACCAAAGCAAACAAGTCACTATTGGGGGAAAAAAAAACAAATGAGGGGATTGTGAGGCTATGAAGAAATAGATTTCATGAGCAGAAAGTTTTTTACGCAGCACACAAAACCCTGAAATTTAAAATCATACATCTAATTGTCTGCTGCAAATGGTGAGCACAGAGTCTTTAGCAGAGGACGGTTTTCTCTCCACCAGTGCAGCTTCCCACCGCTTCTCCTCCCAGCCAGTCCTCGTCCAGCTCCCCCAGAATCTCCTGCAGGGACAGGACGGGCAGGGGGGCGTGCTGGACCAGCGCCGGTTGTCGTGACTCTCCTCCATCCTCCATCCCAGCCCAGCTCCACGAATCCTCCATCTGCACGTACTGACCTTGCAGAGGTGGGCTGCTCTCCAGGCTGACATCCCAGTATCCAGAGTCCGTCGTGTCTGGTGTGGAGGACTGGGAGGCAGAGCAAGTCCTGAACATTTGCTGCTCTGCAGAGCCTTGATACATGAAGGCTGCCTGGTTGGAGCTTGAGCTGCAGCCTTGCATCTCAAGAGGAGATGTGCACCACAAAGACGGTACAGAGGGGGTCTGGCTGCCTGGCTGAGGCCAGTAACCCCTCAGTGGTGGACTGGTGGTGCCGCCAAGTTGGAGGCCGTACATGGAGCTGTACTGTCCACACTCCTCCGAGGCGGCGTAAGGAGGGGGACACTGCTCATAGTAGCTGCCCTCCTCCATCTCCTTCTTCACCTGAGTTGGATAGGCTGGTGGAGGCCCTTGAGGCTGTAGAGGGACAGCCAGTGGCCCCCTGCCGGCAACAAGACGAGGAGGAGAAAACACGTCCTGGCCCGGGCTGTCAGACTGCCACAGTGCTTTTTTGGCTCCTCTGCATTTCAGGGTGCGAGCTCTTCGGTTCTGAAACCACACCTGGTGAAGACATTGGAAAAAAAAAAGAAGGAACCTCTGGTAAGGAAAGTAGTGTTGGTAAACTGCACATTCTGTTAATCATTGTTAATCAGCAGCCAAAAAGGCTGGCAGCCTTCTACATTCTGTCTACTCCTTCAAACAAGATCCTGATAAAAAAAATAAAAATAAAAAAAAAAGCTTGTGTCGTCTTTGAAGATAAGACAAAGATAAAGGAATAAAGTGATACAGGGATAATGGTATCTATAGTTACCAAGCAGGATGCATTTGAAAACAGAAGCTTCTTATGTGCAGAGTGTGCGTGCATGTTTTCAGTCAGAATCCAGCTCTCTAGTTAAATGCAGTTCATAGTTTTATCATAAATAACTCAACAAATTCAGCTTTCTAAAAGGGTCTGTTTGGCTAGTTTCATGATAATCGGATCCTAACTCGTGAGGCAGGAGAGCTTGTACCTGGATGCGTGACTCAGGCAGACCTGTGGTCTGGGACAGGCTCTCTCTGAGGCTGATGCCCGGGTACGGGTCTGTCTCAAAGGTGGCGCGCAGGAGCTCCACGTGTTCTTTAGAGAAGCAGGTCCTCTTCCTGCGGCTGGCGCTGCGAGAGGAGCCGCCGCTGGAGGCCACAGATCTGGCATCATCTGAGGAAAGAGGACATAGTTGAGTCTACATCAGACTGGATTCACAAACCATCCCAAGACATTTCCGTATCAGTAATGCACAATTCCTCTGGTAAAAACTGAATCAGAAGCAGTTTTGGTGTGCACACAGCTGTAACTAAACAGGAGATGCCACTTAACCGATTCCAGATAAAGAGTGTGTTTTTCTCTATGTGGTTCTGACACTGGATTATCTAAACAAGTACGCAGAGTATAATAAAGATAGTGCTGTTATGCAGCTAATTATCTGTAAAGAACTGTTTGTTATAATCCACTTTGTTTTGTTGTATTTTTTTCTTATTAAATCATATTTGATTCCAGTGTTTCTAAACTTTGGTGAAGTTTGAGCTGTTTAAGCCTGTTAGTTCACTGCATTTTTTCCTCTCTCAGTCACATTGGCAACAACCCTGCACATTGTACTGCAAATAGGATGTTGAAAATCCAATTCTATGCAAATACAAAAAGGTTTGGAATGAAAGAAAAAAATCCAAAAGGGAGGAAAAATCCCAAGTTAAAACCTTAATTTCCCTGAATCTATCAAACAGCTCTTACCATTGCTGGAGTCCTTCCACATAGCAGCAGTTTGGATAACACAAATGGTCAGGAATGGGGTCAGTATGGCAGACCGCTACCTCACTCAGTGTCTCAGTGTCTCTGTCTATCAGAGTACCTTTTATAATCATCACGCTCGACCCCCTGAAGGATCCATCGAAGACAGGACAGAGTGATGGGGTGGGGTGTTGTTTTACTTTGAGGATGGATGGTTGACAGAAGTACTCTGACCCCTGCAGCATCCCCCACCCTGCTACCCCTTCACACATCCAATGTTTCAGAGAAGTGGCAAGGTCAAAGACAAATATGACACATGACAGGAGAGGGACAAAAGAAAGATTTCTGCCATCGTTAGAGTCGTTGAAACTCATTCATTGTAAGACGACATTCATGTGACTGTTGGTGGTGAAAGAAATAAAAATAAACTGCATTAACAACAAAGCACACGGAGCTTTAATGCATTTTGGGATTTTGTGGTTATTATATATTCTATTAGAAATGCACAACACATCATTCCAGCATGTAATGTAGCAGCAGATTGCAAGTTTATAGTGAGGCTCATTTATTTCTAATTTTGCTGCTGGTTATGATGCGTGGAACATGAAGCACAACCACAGGCAGCTTTGCAAGCTGCTGAGCATTAATCAACCAACAATGGTCTTAAAAAAGTAAAGTTTAACTTAGAGACTTTTAAGCAAACAACGAAACAGCATTTCAAGCTGAAGCCTATCAGCTGCTTTCATATGCAGAGCAGCTCCCTGTAATCACACAGAGGAACACAAAGGGGACTTAAACAGTGATTAATTGGACATTTACCTGTTGCCACACAGCGGCCTCATTAGCTATGAATAGATGCGCCAAAGTTAGCTGCAAGCTGGTCATGTGGTTTGACATGTCCAGGCCATGACCGAGACGTCTTGCCTTTTTATTTATCTGCCTTTCATATTCTTACAGTCTATGTCTGTACGCTCGACTGTGGTTCATGACACCTTTGACTTGTTCCACTCATGGCTGCAGGAATGACTTGTGGAAAATCAGCTACACATGAAAAAGATTGACAGCGTAAATACCAACATTCAATAGAGAGCAAAGTGCAGGAGCGGGTTTACAGTATTTGTAAGTATATTAGAAGACAATGCAGCTTGAAGTCCAGAGTTATCTGATGTGGACACAACAACCCCTGCTGTTTATCTCTATCTGGACAAGAAGCAGAATCAATGTCCCCTGTGTGTGGACACGGCTCCTGAAAGTCCTAGAAGCTCTCCCTCCGCCCTTTCTTTCTCTGTCTTTATTGAAATCCCATCACAGGTGCTCGGGGCTTTCCCAACTGGTTGAAGTTTCCAAACTTTCTATGGTTATAATGACTGGTTTTAATGGATATCGTATATTAATGAAGAAAAGGGAAAAAAAGTCAAACTGTACTTCCTATTATCTAGCGATGAATCTGATAAAATAATAAAACGGGAAAGAGTATCATCAGCAAACTATCTCATCAGATTACTTGTTAGGCTGAGGTTTACATACAATGATCGAGTGATTAAAGATAACCGGACTATTTCAGCCAATAGGCTATTCAGCTAATGCAAAATCACTATAAAGAACCGTGTTTAGTTCAATCCTCCAACAACAGAAGTCTGTAAACGAGGCAAAAACAAATAGTCATCTGATCCACGTGACGTGTCGTAAACTGTAAAAGTCTAAACCGCCAATTGGAAAAACAGTGAAGCTGCACACGTCGAGGAGTGTAAGGACGGGTTCTCTTCAAGGACCAGTGGTTCAACATCTGGATAAAACAGGAGAATTCATGTGTTAGGTTTTTGGATTGTAACTTTTTTTTTTAACTTGGTACTTTAAAACGATTGTGCAAAGATAATAGGAGATAAACTAAATAAATGTTATTTTTGGGTCTGTGTAGCCTGTTCATTATTAAGACATTATTAAGTTATATACTGATATATTAATAAATAACACATGTGACATCAGTTAATAGGAAAATACACAGGTGTGGTTAAGTGGTAAAGAACCTCCCAGCTGGGAGTATGAAAGAAAAGGTAGATTACTGATAAGATGATGGAAAAGTCTTGTTCTTTCTGTTGAAGTTGGAAATAAAAAGAAAAAAGACTTCATTGTGTGATGAAGTCTATGCACTTTTGGGTCTTACAATTACAGCTCCAGTTCCAAAAAAATCATAATGTTTAATAAAATCACATGAATGGGGCACATTTTTATTCCCAAAGGAACATAAACAACATGTTGGATGTTGAAGCTGAAATACTTGATCATTTCTTGGCAAACATGAGCTCATTTTGAATGTGATGGCAGCAACACACCTCAAACTAAAAGTTGGAAAAGGGGAAACAGAAGTGTGGAAAAGGAATCGGCACAAATCAAAAACAACTGAACTAAGTAGGTGATTTGCAACAGATCAGTACCATGACTGAGTAGGAGCATGTAAAAGACTCCTGTTTGTGAACACAGTTCACTAAGAAATCCACAAATGCAGGTTAAAACTCTTTCATGCAGAGAAGAACGCATATATACTGTATGGGCCTGCTTTTTGTGTCTATGCTTCCACATCTGTAAAGAAAAATCTGTTCCAATCCAGACAAAGTCTCTTTCATAGATGCTAAACTACATACTCCCCCCATCACATCAGCATGGCTTCACAGAAGAAGAATCCAGGTGCTGAACTGCCCTGCCAACAGTCCACACTTTTCCCAAATAGAAAACATTTGAAGCACCATGAAAGAAAAACTTTAGCAACCAAGGTTTAGGATTTTTGAGCACCTAAAATCCTCCATTAGACCAGAATGGCACATTACTCTCATTACATTCCTGTAAACTGGTCTCCTCTCCTCACTTCCCAAATGTTTAGTCAGTTGTAAAAGAGGAGAGGATGCTACACAACGCTAAACATCACCCTGGCACTACTTTCCACATGTTGCTGCCATCAGAATCAAAATAAGCTCATATTTTCCATTAGATGGTAAAGTGACTCAGTTTCAACATCTGATGTTTCTTTTCAATTCAACAGAAAAAAAAAAACAATGAATTTAGGAGATTTGCATATCATTGCATTTAGTTTTTATTTATATTTTGCAGTGTCTAAACCATTTTGGAATTCAGGTTGTGGGTGTAATTTACTTCTATAGACTAAATGTAACTCTAAGTATTGCCTTTTAATGTAAAAAAAAAATGGGAAAAAAAAGCAATATAGCATCAACGTAATCGTTTTTAAAAGAATTTAAACAAATTATTGAATCTACACAGTAAAACTGGATGCCACACAGGAGCAACACGCCAGTGACACGATGAACAGCTCTTCTCTTTGTGGTTAAACTAAATGTTTTAAACATCACTTTAATACCTGTTATGACTATATCAGCTGTTTTATGTGGAATTTGGTCCAACCTATTAGTTCATATACCTAAAAGCAACTTTTTATGGTTTTTTTTTTTTTTAATTAAAAACACATAGACCCTAAACGGTCCCTCTGTCTCCTCTTACTTCCCTCAGGGTTGTTATGACACGGTCATATTTAGCAGAGGGACCAGCGCAGAACGACGGCAGCCATGGCAAAAACAGGTGGAAGCAACTATTTTAAAAGGACGAGCCTCTTTTGGATTATATCCGTTACATTGGCAGTTGGATATTTCACTGTAAGTTTACTAAATAAGCTGTACTGCGATCCAGCAGAAACTTTAAAGTTCGTGCTTTTCGTAAACGTCAACGCTTTGTGTTGCCTAAAATGTCCTCCGGGTTTTTCCACGTTTTTAATACAGAAACGCAAATGTGTTGATTTCTTTTTTACTGTTTGTTTATTCTCGTGTTTGGTCTAATGTCATTTAACATGTCTTATTGTGAAAGTGCCGTCGAACCCATTGCCATTATTTTGTAGGTGATAGCTAATCTCTTTGGTATTCACAAATCTATCAGTTTAAGCTTAGGTTAAAGAAATGTTTGGACAAAGTCCATCCTACAAGTTAGTTCCGCATTGACCTGCGACTTAACATGTGCCAAGATACCTAATGTAGTCCTTTTCAGTGAAGCTAGCAGTAACCTGACACCTTTTATAAATAAATATAACAAAGTGAATTTTATGTTCCATCATCCTGGGACAGATTCAACATTAGTGGTAAAAAAAAAAAAAAAAAAAAAAATCAATGTTTTAGAAGTAAAACTTGAAGGTAGCTTGTCTGCATTAGCTCCTAGTTCATTCATAAATATCCTGCTCTGACTGTCAGCAAAGAAATTTTCCTAATATGTTGTGCTGGAGTTATAGGAATGATATTAATACATTTATTTACTCAAATAAACGGAGTTGTGTGCATATTTACAAACAATGGCTGACTGCCATTTGCCACGTGTACAGCAGCGTGGATCTTTTTTAAAAAGCCGACAAAAACTGAGGTTTATTGAGTTAGCTTCACATCCAAACCAATGAATGTACTGCAGTCTCTTGTTGGGGAGGAGATTTCATCAAATAAATAAAATCACCTCAGTATTTGTACCATTTTGTTGTGATGTTATTGTTACATTAAAAAAAAAAAAAAAAAAAAAAAACAATTTTGGATGCAATCATATGAAGACTTTCCTCATTTCCTCATTAATATTAAGGTGTGTCTGATATAAGGGAGACTGTTGTTAAAATGATGCACTCATTTATGTGTTTAAATGGGAAATCTGCACATAGACTGGGTAAACTGGTAGTGAGCTAGAGTAGATTACAGTGGAGTCAGGTTTTCCAGAATCTAATGGTAATATCAGATCGTCTGAATATGTCTAATCATCTTATATCATGTGACAAAAGTTGACTACAGACCCATCACAGTGCTGGACAAATTCAGTATAGCTGATATGGTTTTGTTACATTGCTCACAACAAGAATCCCTTTTGTCACGCAAACAGATGCTACAGTCACAATCCCAAGTGCTGCAGAGATCCTTTCATCGTGCCACATCGTATCACAAACAGGAAATCGCCTGAGAAATTAAAGTTGTGGAGAATCGTATTAGCCACCCTTATTAGCTTTAGAATAAGTGGGCTTTCATAACAGGAATCAGTCATACATCTTTGGGTCAGCTGCATGCCAGAAATATGCAACACAGATCATCTCTGGCTTTAATATTTTTTTTTTTTCTTGTTTTATTTCTAGTTTAAAACCAATGCAATGTTTGATGTGTCATATGAGTGCTTAATGATGAGCTTCTGTTGTTGTTTTGCAGTGCATCGTGTTTGCACCAGAAAAGATCCCATTTGAGTACCTCGGCGTGTTTGGCAGCTTCTGCAGATACCTCGTGGATAACTATGCAGACTTGATGTACAAAGGGTAAATAATGAGATGCTGTTTGTTTGACCTGATGTTGATGTTATAGATGAATGAAATCTAAGGGGGAGAAAGTTTAGATTTTTGAAGACTTGAAATATGCAGCCCTAAAACTGAGAAAGAGATCTGAGTTTAAGTATTTTTAATCTTGCTCTTTGATGGATCCAGAGGAGCTTAGTTCTTCCCACCTTATAATGCAGCTTATCACAGATACTATATGTGGGAGTGTAACTTTTTAAAATGAGGTGAACATTTACAAAGATATGCAAAGGAGCATTGCAGGGCTTGAATACAGTGTTTAATCAACAATAGCAATAATGTTTTTTTTCCCTCACTAACAGATCGTTACTGCCATCTCCATTATTTCATTTAATCCTCTAAGTCACATGACTGCTGCAGCACCATTAAGATAATACAACAGCAATCAAAGTGTTATGTTTAGTTGGTTTTGTAGTCATGTGAATAGGCTGTAGTCTTGTAAATGAAGAAGGGAGCTTGAAATCTTTCATTGTTGGATTGTGAATCATCTGTGAAGTGGTTGACTTTTTTTTTAATGTCATGTGACTGCAGGAAAGGTAACATGCAGAGGTGACATGATGGCTGATTTACTGTATTGTTTTATTTGATTTTTTTTGTCCTTTTTGTTTTCAGGTGGTGGGCAGCCACGGCTATTCATGTCTTTGAAGCCGTTGTTGCGCTCAGTGTGTGCAGGTAAGAATGGCAATACCAGTAATGTCCATGAGATGGTGCTATAAGCTAATATTATCCCAACATCTCCACATAGGTGGGATACATTCTAGAAAATGCACAATTGAGTATTAAATGTGCAACCAATGTTATTGTATTTTTTTTTTTTTTATCTTACAGCAACAAAGGCATCAACAGCACGACCACCCGCTGCATGTGGTTCTTCCAGACCTTGCTGTTTGGCTTCGCCTCCCTTGGCCTGCTGCTCAAATATGACCCCAAGCGTCCCAAACAGCACTGATGGCCAGCAGCAGAAGCCACATCAGTATCCAAGTGCCTCTTCCACCATCTCTTTCTCTTTATGCTTAGGACCATGGAGATGTTGGAAAGAGTTGAGCCTTGTCTTTTTAACTGAAGAGTATTTGCAGTGATGACATATGTTTGATTCAGACACTACAAACTTTCTTACCAAGTTTTGAGATTAACTTGCTCCTGCGAAGAGCAGATTTCTTAATTCCATGTCATTTCTTTGCACAAAGCTGTATGAGGATTTTGTGCAGTTTATAATTTAGAAGTGTCTCTTATTTCTTTTTTTAAATTTTTTGAATAGAAGATAATAAGCAAAATGTACTTGACATTTCTGACCTCGGCTGAATTATCCGTGCAATACAAAGGGGGATTTAATTAGCATTTCTAGTTTATGCTCTCATGTTTACAATCAGCATTCCTGGTGGCATAAGGGATGTCTTTGAGCTGCTGACACTATCATAATATCAATGAAGTTGGCTGCAAAGGAGCTCCAAGATCAAATAATTATAATTAAAAAGAGATGTCACATTTTTCTTGTCCGTACTAAGCTGCATTGACATTTTAAATATACTGGAAGTCCTAATCTTACAACTTTACGTCAACAATAAAAAGATATTTATAAACTGTGTAATTTTTTAGACTAAATTGTTCAATCCTGTGTGAATTATCTCTCTGAATCTTACTGAAGAGTTGAGGAAACTCCAGCATAATGGTATACAAAAGCTGAAATCTCTTTCCATACTTTAGTCCTGTATGAATATGTCAGTCTCTATATTGGTAGAGAAAGTTTTCTCATCAGTAAATGATTTCAAGGGGCGTAAACTGTGCAGGAGTTTCCACCCCTGCTGTAAACCTTAGATATGGTTGTTTGAAAATCCTCTGATGCTCAGTTTGAACTTTAGCAAGTTGTCTTCACCATATCTACATGATTACATGTGTAGAGTTGCTTCTATCTGATTGACCGAATAGCAATTAAAGAATAATAAAGTGGCCATATAAAATGTATTGTCCATTAAACTAGAAAACACTCAAACGAACAATAGTGTGTAACTGAGGTGTAAGAGTAAAAAGCTGTGGCTGCAGCCTAATGAAGCTAATAGCAGTTAGCTAACAAGCTAATCATGTTTTCTTAGCATGTTTATTTTATTCAGTGCAGTTGAAACATATTTATTCCTTATTACCACAGTTAACATTTTGACCTATTACATAATAATCTTAACATATAATTAGGAAGAATAGTTGGTAAAGTAGCATTAAAAATAAAGTCTTCTATAAAACTGCATAAACCAGCAAAACTATCACTGTTAATTTTATTACTAAGTTCTGTTACTGTGTCATATAAACATTTAAATATGATTCAGATGTAATACTTTACAGAAATGCAATGCTGTTTTTAGTTAATTGTTCAGAAATCCGAACCCTATCAATGCTAAATGCTACATATCTATTAGCCTAGTGATTTGAAGTGTGAACATTCATTAGTTTTTTTCTCTTAATTTTGATTAGAGAAAAAATTGATTTACTCCATCTGGGGTTTAAATAGCTCAGGTTTAAATGCGGTTGCATGACTTCCAGCAATAAGGTGCTCAGATCATCTAAGCACTGTACGACATAGGTTGAAAGAGGGAGTAGCACAGGGTCACAATGTCCTCTGCTAAGAAACTTAAGAGCATTAACTCGTCTTAACTTGCACAATCTACATTAGAGCTGTCTCAAGCCATTAATCAGGGGTGGATAGTGTAGACACAACTTACCCTCACATTACATGTCACTTTTACTCTTAGGAATGTGCACGGACACACAGAAAACTCATGTCTCATCTGTTGTGTTGCTGTGAACTTTGCACCCAGAAATCACAACAACAGCATGAAAATTTTCCAGTTTTATTTAGAGAACACCCTTTTTCATGGATACTTTTTCACGACTAGCTCAGAGAATATAAATACAGAAATATATACAGTGTCTTAAAAACATCCTTCCATCGAAAAATAAATCTTATATTCATATGTGATGTGGATCTGTACAGTGTACTGTTGGAGTAAGCCTGCATCTAAACTATACAGTCCATCCTGCTAATGCAAAGTGTGTGATTCAGACAAAAAACTAGATTCATCCTCTGGATGCAGTCTAAACACTTTACAGTCATCAGTGTGCCATGATAATGAGAACAACAGCAGCGGAAGTAATACACATTATTTTTGCTCTACAATCCACGGCTTTTCTGTTCACACTGCTGGACAAATTGTTGTAAATCAGGCTGGTTTGACATGACGTATCTCATGTATCATATGTGTGTGTGTTACAAGATGTGCTTACAAGTAATTCTTCATTTCATTAGAGTATAGTTTCCATGTGTGTATGGTGTTGTTGTGATCACCGGTCCAGCCAGCTAATTGAAGGGTAGCGCTCGTTCAGTGTCTTGCGTAGCTGAGCACTTTGTGTCTTATCCCTGGTTTCCACCACACACTCCACCTGTCAACATACATCCCGTTAGCACCCTGACATCACACACTGGTTTATATACGAGACCTTTCACCCTTTGACACAACAAGTGCATAAACAATGCTGTGACTTTAGACTGCACAGGTGATGATAAAGAGCTTCGAGACTCAAGACTTCGAGAAATCTATTATTATGATCAGATAATTGACCAACTCCATGAATTCTGCTGAACCAGTGAACAAAAACAACATAGTAATTCATGTTTAAAGGTTTTTGAGAAGCATGCAAACAAGCTTTGGAAAACAAAGCTAAACAAAGTTTACAAATGTTAATCCTCATAAAAAGTTACAGTTTAAATTATGGATTTGCCACTGATGAAAGTACAATATAGTAATGTAATATAGTCACTAAAGTCGCATTAAACGTGGCCCTAACGGTACCCTGTGAGGTACAGCAGCCACGTGCACCAAGATGGAATTACAACTAATCACAGTAGACATTAGTTTTCAATATGTGATATTCAACTGCTTCCTTAAAAAAACTATGAAATCCAAAAATGCAGTATATAAAAACAGTTTCCTAAGAAAAATGAAAAATACAAGTGTCACTTCCGGGTTTGTTTTTAGTGTAATAGATTACACAACAATGTCAGTTATGCAACTATACCCCAGTATAATTTAGTCCTTAGTTACCGACAACAACTGTACACGACTCCAAATCCTCCATCAAATGAGCAAATTCACAAATATTTTCAAAACAATCAGGACTACTATGCAGCCTTCATTCTTGGATTCGATGGTTGCTTTGGTTCTATGTACACATAAAAAATGAAATGAAATACACTTTATTCATTTCAGAGGGAAATTGTTCAGTTCTTAGTAACAAAAAAATTTACAATGAAAACTTTTTACTTCCTGTTTAGGTTTAACTAATAACATCACTTAGTTAGGGCTGGAAATGAAAATGGTTTCAAATTTCATGACTACTAGAGGCCGTATACAAAATCTGTTAGGCCTGTGTGAGCAAACGTGATGTGGGAACATGTTTGTGTGAGGGAAAGTCAAGAGATTTTTCATTACTTTGGATTGACCTCCTTTTTGCACCCTTTCCCTTGTAACTCCTCCATCTTACTGCAGAAGCCCTACAGGTAAAAGCTTCATGGTTGAAAGGGAAAGTAGTAGGGATTCAGGTTTTTGTAATTTCCAATGTATGCCACTAGATGTCACTATAAACGTCTATCACTAAATGTGGACATTCCTGATAAACAAAGCTAAACAAAGTTGACAAAAACTGACTGGAAAGTATTACCACGCTGCTTGCAAAGTAACTACAGAACATCGTTGTACATTTTTGTAATTTTAGACTTTTTAATTCCCTCCAATGCCCTGCCAACTCCGAACATGGAGTTCTTAGGCAATAATGGAAAAAGTAGATGAGCGGATTGGAGAGGACAAAGAATTAGGTGAAAAGGAGAGATTAAACGCCTACCTTTGCCTTGAAGAGGTCCGACTTGTCGCTGTGTCTGCGATGGCAGACATCCAACAACCTGGAAGGAGGAAGAAAACAGGTAGGAGAGAAAGGAAGCATCAGGTAACAAACATAAAACAGATTAAAGCAGCAGAAGACTCCTCTACCTGACATCCTCCCTGGAAAGTACATCCAGTAGTTTGGCCATGTCCCCTGGCCACTCTCCCAGCTCCACAGAGAACTTGCTGACCCTGTCATCAAGCACCAAAGCCTGGTCCACGCACTGCCTCACCAGCTCTGGCTCCATGTTGGCGCTGCTCACCACAACTACAGCCCTACAACAGAAACACAGGGGGGCCAATTTTAGCCATAACCAAATGGATTAGCACTGCTGACACTGTTATACTGCCAGGGTGCCATCTTAGGACTATATTTAAACTGATTTTGATGGTGTTTTGGTTTTTTAAATGGGCTTAAATAAAGACTCTGAAACACATGAGCCAATCCTGCAGAGGGTTTAAGGCAATCATTACAATATTAATATATCTGACCCACTTTTTCCCTCTCAGTTCTGGTAGCTGCCCAGCCAAGATGGCAGCCAGTCCCATGGCTCCCTCTGTGTCCACTGTGGAGCGTTCAAACTCCTGAAACCTCAGCATCGCCACCAGAGAGTCTTCCTCTCTTAGAGCAGAAACAAAATTCAGACGAATGTCATTTCTGAATGACCATAATGAATCAGCAAACAAACCACATGTCTTTCAGCGTCCCTGAAGACGTCATCATTTTAACCTGCATAAGTCGCTCATGGTCATGTTTGTGTAACTGTGGAGGTGATCTACCTGACAGATATGACTTTATCCACCAGCTTTTTTGCCAACTGGAAGGTGTTTACACCAAGGGAACGCTCCATAAGATCTGGCAAGAAATCAGACAGAAAATCATCATATATTCATTAAATTACTGAGGAAAAACCTGAAAAGAATTTTACCTATCCAGTAAGACAACATCAGATGAGCTCACCTCCATAAAGTTTCTTATTGGGGTTGCTGTGCAAGTCTTTGATTGGACTGTCTGCTTTCAGAGACCGTCGCAGCAGAGGGAAACCGTCTGGTTCGATGCCCTGTTGGAGAAAGTCTTTCAGTTCTTATTCTGCTGTTTTAACAATGATGCATCATCGTGTGCGTTAATTACTGTGTTGCTCTGCTGATGTTTAGGGAATGCAATGTTCAAACAGAATAAGCTTCAGAAAAAAGACAGACTCATGTATATGTATCATGGCTTATGACCTACCAGACATGTGTGGTGGTGTATTTATCTAGAAACTCCCCACTCTAATTATATCATCAGCCTTGTTTCTTTGTATTTTACTGTACGCAGGATGTTTTGTGTCTGCAGCCTTTAAGCAGCTGGTGAGTAGGCACCAAACAGTGAGAGCAGAAAGATGAAAAGTTATAAAAATACAGCACTTTGTTTAAAAAGATGTCTCATTCCTCATGTCTCTGTTCCCTGAGGAGATATCTCCACTGCACCTTCTCATGCTCTGGCTTTAACATGAATGTGCTTTAAACAAAAATCACTCTGATTTAAAAACTGGCTAATGCAGTTATTTTTCCTGATATGTACTTTGACCAGCTTCAGATGCTTTTATAACATCAGTTCAAAGTCAGATTTAAGAGAATTGACTAAATATCACACCGTAGCTTCTTAATTTATTCCTTCTTTACAAAAATCTGTCAGAGTATTAACTGCATTTTCTAAAAACAAAAGAAATTTAAGTATTTAAAACGTCAAACTTTTGTATAAAAAACACTTATTTATTTTAAATAATGCTAATTATTTTCTAATTAATTACTAACAGAGACATTTTTTAAAACTTTTTTATTACAAGTCTTTTAAAACCCAACGCTTACGTTTAATCTAATAAATTACATCTAATATTTTAACATGTTCATAAGAAGCAAAAGAGGCCAGAATTCCTTGTTAACTCCACCAGTGGGGACCACTCATATAGAATGATGCTAGCTGGTGTGGAATAACTGGATAATAAAGAACTGACATTGAATGACTCTTTAATGATAATAGGGTTGTCTATGGTCATTTAAGTAGCCTTAAATAGGCTCCATATTGCATATGATATTATTCACTGTTGGGCTAAACTTAGCCGTACATGAGCTTAATAGCTTCCCGGAACATTTCCTTATGACTGAGCAAAGGCTGCCATGTGCCTTCTGGGTAAACTGGGAAAAAGCTTTCATTGGAGAATTACCAGTTTAAATGTGGGATGTGAGTGGTAATGTCACCTTTGCTATAAAGACCATAACAGTAAAGATAATGATAAAAGAGGTAAAAGAGAGAGATAAAAAATATTCAGAGTACATTCAGATATTATTATTGCCAAGGTAAAAAAAAAAAAGTAAGTTTTCAGGTACTTACTATGACAAGAATCTGAGGGTTGAGGTGCTTGATGGCTGCAGCAGTCCCACCCAGAAGACCATACTGTCCTGCTGCAGGAACAATAACTGCATCCACTTTGGGCACCTGCTCAAAGATCTCCATGCCCACAGTACCCAGTCCTGCCAGGTATGCTGCGTTTTCATCTCTGACAGTCAACAAAGAAAGAAACAGGTGACATTTTTCAGCCGCAGACAGGAGGATTGCACTTTGGCCTGACTTAGTTAAAGCTCTGCTACAACCAAAGCTCAGAGACTGACTCTTCCAGGTAGAGGTATCCGTTCTCTTTGGCCAGATGGCGGGCGTGGTTCTGCGAGTCGTAGTTGGTGCTGCCGTAGGAGATGACCATGGCACCATAGTCCCTGTAGATCCGGAGGCGGGGCGAAGAGCAGGACGATGGCATGATGACGAACACGGGAACCTTCAGCTCCACTGCGTGATGAGCCACGGCCATGGAGAAGTTACAGTCTGTGGCTACGATCACACCCTTTCTCTGCTGCTCCTGGACAGGTACAAACTCATCCTAGTCACATTCAATCAGCCTGTTTACACACTTGTTGAGCTACTATTGTCTCGAACTTTGTTTCTCAAGTTTTCGGAACCATAATCTAAAGCCACAACACATAAATGCTTAAACTTTAACATTAATAAGAAGCTCAAACAGGTGGTTGTGTGTGATATGCTGGAAATTGGTCTCATTTCCTGACTGATGCATGCATATGGATACAGTCCAAACACTTTTAGGACAACAGGTCAGCGGCAGTCAGTGCTTCTATACTAAGACTTGAAACAGATCAAGCTATCCTGGCAGACAGAAGGGTATCATCTCTCTATCAGGTTCTTTCCAGGTAGTTTTACCTGTGTGAGGGAGGTGAGCAGGTACAGCACTCCCCTCTCCTTCACCGAGCCCGTGTAGTGCAGGTGTTCCTTCTTCAGGTAGATGTCCATCCCATACTGTTTGGACAGTCTGGAGTACTGCACAGATAGTTTTTTTTTTTTTCAAATAAAGGCATCATAATTCACTTTATCTTCCCTGTTAAGTGAGGCAACTCAACTTGTTTTTGCAGGGATTATCTTTAGCAGAGATAAAATAAACTAGTTCATGACTCTCAGATTACATTAAAACTGATGTAACTGAATGAAATCTGTTTGAAAAACTACAAAAGATAATATGCAAAATGACATACTAGAGTGTTGCATAATATTAATCTTGTGAATCGTTCCTGTAGTTGTAAACATTCAAAATGTCGGCTCCATATTTCTTTTATCCTGAGACAAAAGAGATGTTTGGTCTCTTCGCAGAGGTCAGGGGTCACCCACCCATTCCTTGTTTTACATAAGGAAGCAAACTGAGTAAATTCACGTGAAAATCGTACCGTGCAAGGTGTCTTCTGTATCCCTGACTGGATCCTGAAGGCTGCAGCGCTGATGTCCTCGAAGCGGAGGTACTGAGCTGGAGGTCTGGGGACCATCCTGAACTCACTGAGTCTTCTGGTCTTCGGTGGGTCCATGAGCTTGATCTCAGGACCCCCCACCACTTTGGTTTCATGGACTTTCACGTCCCCATTGAAAAGCTCCTCTTCACCAAAGTCCTTCAGACGCTCCGGTTCGATGAGGGTAGGTCGGCGACCTGCTGTGCCGTTGCTGAAGGGGCCACATTTGTAAGGGCCGCCCGGCTGATTGGGGCCAAGGCGCAATTCCTCCCTGAGAAGGAATAAAAAGGACGAACATTGACCATTGTTTGAAAAACCAGATTCTACGCTTGAGAGACTTGGATATGTTCTTTTTTTTTAAAAAATCCTTATAACTGGGAAAACATCTCAAAATACAATTTGAAAAAATTATTCAAATCGGCTACTAGAGTTAATGCTTAAAGTGTACTTTCAATTTCCTGCAAACTTATGCTATTGTTGCGAGCTAATGCAGCAAAAATTAGGAGCTTTTGCCCAGTTTTTGCTGCATTAACGCTGTAGACATGAAGCTCCAAAAGTCTGAGATTTGATTTGCATCTGACAAGCCCAGGAGATAAAACCTAAATCAACATGGATGCTGTGATAATGTAGATGAGTTTCCTGAGTTAATAAGATTGTTATTTAGCCTCCAGCTGTAAAGTAATGTGATTTATTTTCCTAAAATGCACAAGTGTGCTTTAATTCTGCCCTTATTAGTTTTAAGTAAATCTGAGCAGAAAAAAAGAGCATTTATCAAGTATCATAGTAGAAAAAACCCTTTGACACAACAAGTATGAAAAGAATAAAAAATACTTTAGAGCAGTATAGTAGTCATTGTTCAGGCTAAAAAGAACTTGTGGACTGAATCAGCAACCTTAGTGAGCAGTCCTACTCTCTCTTTAGATCATACTCAGGGGAAATTTAGAATCCAAAGAGGATCCTTTTCATACATAAGTTTAGTCTTTGCTCTCAGATGGCACCTTTAGAGGAACCAAGAGGTTGGCTGCTACTTTACAAACTAACCTCACATTTTCATGATGCACTTGCTAGAAAGACTAGAAAGTTTTAACATCCAAGAGAGGTTGTACATTTTTAAACATGTTAAAGTGACACTTTCAGCGTTTTCATGTTTGAAAGAAACCAGAACCCCCCCCCAATTTTTCATACTGACATGAATTGATTCACCTTTCATGTCAACTCAGCTTCCTCTTTCTGTGACTGATTACATCAATAAGTCAACTTGTGATTTATTGGGTAGTTTGGTTCCTCTTTCTGTGGGGACACACCAACTAAGTGGCAATTTAGGGCCGAACGCAGGACAGCTTGATTTATTACACCTCAGTAAATGGACAATGGATGGTACAATTAATTTGAATTGTTCAATTTCTCTCCCGATTGACTCTCATTCCTTAATCAGCAGTATGCAAACTGGATCAGACTTTTGTGGATGTTTCTCTCACGCAGTCAGAGAAACAAACAGGCCCTCTGCATGCCAAAGACTAGCCACAGGATTATCTTACCCATTGGAGATAAAGTCATGTACTTACTCAATATAGAATATTCAAATGGTTGGAATATAAATGGCTTCAGATCTAAACTCTAACAAGTGTTTTGCTGGATTAGGAGGAGAATCTACTGATAGAAAGAGCTTTTCTAGGCATGCAGTGTGCTAAGATCCTGTCAAAATGCCACCAGATGGAGCTGCCTTCCCAAACAAATGGGCGAAGTCGCTCTGCACACACCATCGTTCTCTATTTATTCCTCATTGATCTGTTATAAACAGTACTGTGACCTTTCACCCGCTCTCCAAGGTCCATTACTGCTCTGTGCCCTGGTTGTCCATTATTTTTAGTCCTTGACAGATAATATCACGCTAACGTGAATAAGAAAAGTCTGAGGTTGCTTCTGTGATCAGGGTGCCTTGGATCGTAGGTAGAGTTCAAAAACAGCATCAAAGGGGGGAAATAGAGCAACATGGCAGCTTTAACGAGTCATCAAAGGAAAAGATGAAGAAAGGAGATGGTGAATGATGGCTTTTACCTCAAAATAGTAAGAAAAAAAGGCAAAAATGAGAACAAAGCAAAAGGTAAAGAAGTCATTTTTACCCAGAAGGCTCACATGGTTTTTTACTGTTCTTTTAAGGATAATATGTCCTCGCTGGCTTTTCCAAGGTGGAAAAGTTAGCATTGGAAAAGAAAATGCTTCTCTACACAAGACCCTGATCACTGATGCTGCTTCTCTGCAAGGTGTTTTCCTTTCAGAAGAAGTTTCCTTACACGCTTTAGCTGGTTTGTTTCATCTTCCTCAGATATAGAAGCATAAACCATGAGATTTATTCACATTATTAAATCCTGAAAGCTCCATGAAAACTGAGACATGGTGTTCAATAGTCAGCTCTTTAAATCTACTTCATTTTAAATTCTTAGTCTAAATCTGCCAGAAAGAACTGGAAACAAAGAAGGGAATAAAAGACAAAGGACAGGAGGACACCATGGACCTAGAGGAGAGATAGTGCCGGTGTCTTTCAGGAAGCTGGAGCTCAGGAAGATGGAGAAATGATGGGAAGGTTGAAGATATTAAGGTGATTTGTTTTTAGGGTACATGGATGAAGCAGGGGATTTTTCTTTAGGAGGGAAACATTTAAGGAGAAAAGCAAATGCTGGAAGGGAGTTTACCAGACTTTGATTATGGAACAGCTAAAGCCTAATATGGATATGGAGGGTTGATGCTTGGTTTGGTGAAATTCTTCTACAGACCAACAAGAAGGGAAAGAGAGCTGGAGTGCTGCTGTGAAGGCAGAAATGAGAAGGATGGAGAAGAGGACAAGGTTTAGCCTTAAAAAAACGACGCTGTGGCGGAAGGAGCTATCTCTGCTAGGGCGAATGTGCTGCTACAAGGTTGATTTGGGATGGGAAGTGGTCAGGAATTTCCTGGGCACTACATGCTGCTTTTCCCACCTCTCCCAGAAGGGGTCATTCTCCTCGCTGTCTTTAATTGCAGGCCTCGGAGAGAACAAACGCTCAAGCCGCTCGCTCAAGTAGCTCGAGTAGAATAACTGGGCAGCAAAGTTCATCCTGGTCAACTTTCCACTTGCAACACAAAGAGTGACAAAAAGCTGAATCCCTCCTCCGCTCCGGCTGCGATGTGTCCGAGGGATAGGAGGACACTGACCGTCGATGCTCCTACTGTCCAACGTCCCTTGCTCCAGATCCCTCCCTCTTTCCCTGCCAAGGGTTACCTAAGAAGGGATTACCCATGAACACATGCATGATGGTTGTGGAGTGTCTCTCCAGTGGCCTATCCCCTCTCCAGGCTCTATTCCTGGGCCTGGACTCGGATTACCTTCCCTTTCTGTGACGTAGCACTAATCAGACGGTCTAAGGAGATAGATACAGAATTAGAGTTTATCTGGGGAGCAGTGATCTGGAAGCTCAACCACACACAGGAGACAACTATGGGCCGAGGATCAGAAGTGAAGGACTGTGGGGTGGAAAGGGAAATAAAGAAGGTTGTCCCCAATTTTATTTCTGTGAGAAAAGATCTACAAGCAGCGCTTTATATTCTTTATTTCAAAAGACGCATTTCAATTCAGCTGCCTCCACTAAATTCGCAGGCAGCCACAGACAAGAGTCAGAGCTTATATCAGGGTGGAACAGCGGGAGAGACTGGCTTCCCTGGGTTAATTTTAGCAAAGCAAACAGTCTATCATATCAACTGCGGAAGGAAACAGATTGACAGCCAGTCAAGAGAGATTTAAATGAAAATGGAGAAGCCCTAAATTGGCTACAGCCAAAACTAAGTAGGCAGTCCAGAGCTAAACAAGGTCTGGACTGGACCCACGTGTTTCTCAGATCTGACCTTCGCAGCATCAGTGATGTCAGGATTTAATGGGAAGACTTCCTGAAGAAAATGAATGGTCTTTCCAGTGACTGTAAGGAGGAGCTGGAGTGGTTGGGTATAGTGTAAATAATAAAGTCAAACAAATGATCATGAAGAGATCAACTCATTTTCAGAGATGTTTGTGATTTTCCAACTCTTAAACGAGCTGCAAACTGGTCCCAATTAGATAATGTCATCAAATTAAAATATTCTCTTCCTAATGAACTTCTTTGTGTTGCTTGTTTGCTTTGTTGGTGAGATAACCACTAACCTTGCAGCCACACAGGAAATTCACACATTTATTTCTCTCTTTAAGCTGTAACGGACACCGCCATCTTATCTCTGGTGGCAAAAGGTTTTACACAAAATCCCAGTTTATTTATTCACATCCAGTTTCAGTTTTGGATTTGGGACGGCATCCCATCTTTCTTTTTTCCCAACCATCTTTCTAAAAACCAAGTACCTGAAAAGCAACTGGCCAAGTGTGTGGAGGTAAGAAATCTCTTTTTTTCCAATTATTCACACAATTGCTGTTGAAATAAGGAATAACCCAAACTTTTAAGTAGAAACTACCCATATTTTTACTTTTATCCTGGGATTTTTCCTGCCTTAACCCGTTCAGACCTAGCGTGATCTCTCACTGATGCAACTCGCATAAACATTTTAAGACATAATTCATTCATTCATTCATTTTCCAAACCGCTTAATCCAATTCAGGGTCGCGGGGAAGCTGGAGCCTATCCCAGCTGGCTTTGGGTGACAGGCAGGGTACATCCTGGACAGCTCGCCAGTTCATCGCAGGGCTTAAAGACAGAACATTTTTATTAATTATTGAAATTTACAAAAAAAAGATTATAGCTTCTCAGATACTTTATGGTCTTTTAATAGTTTTTGGTGAGGTTTTAGTGGACTGTTGAACCTTTCTAAAGAAAAGAAAAAGAAAATGAGGTTTTAAGTATTGGTGCAATACTTACTGTGAGGCATATTCACACTGAAGCTGAAAATCTTTGTCTTCACACCATTAAATTCCAGCTTTTAAAGTTGCACTGGGAGTTCAGGTGTGCTGATGCTACATTTCTGAACCTTTATAGCTGAACAATGATCGCCAGAAGATTTCTGTGCTTGCTGCGTGGAAATTAAGACAGTGCAAACCTGACATGACAATGCAAACCTGGGCGACAAAGAAGATGTGGACTGCAAAAAAAGATTAAGGTATAACAAGTTATATTATACAAGTTGTATTATACAAGTATACATGTTACCTATAAAAAAATACTTACATTTTAATTATATTGTCATTACTGTGATCTGTAACTGTTCTGAAAGCTTTCATGGTGTATCTTAGATTGGCTTTGTGAAACAGTGAGCAGGTTTGAGCTCAGACTGGAAGCTAGTAAATGAACCTCAACAGTTATGACAAGTTTTTTCCCCCTTAAATCAAGCTGTTGATAGTCTTTGTCAGAAGAGAAAATCCACAATAGGATTAGGAAAACAAAGTCAAAGGAAATCAAAGGTCAACTAGTGCTTTCACGCCACACATATCTTTCAGATCAGAGTTAGCCTCTTAAAAAGTTGCACATAGGGAGGGTACTATCTGAGAGCAAACAAAGACTAAACTTAGGGTATTAAACGCATCCAATTTAGATTCTAAATTTCACCTTTTCATGATCTAAAGAGAGTGTAGGACTGCTCACTACGGTTGCTGAATCAGTCCACAAGGACTCAGACAAAAAGGCTTAATGAGGTCCATGTTGAGGTGGTTTTTACCCACGGACTGAACAAAATGAGCACTTTGAGCATTCCTTTAATCTTCCTGTGCCTGTGGTGACATCTGGTCATCATAACCACTGACAGGCGTTAGACTGAACATAATGATGAGACGTACGGATAGCAGGAAGAGGAGGGGAGGACAGAAATAGATGGTGAGAAGGTGACCCTGCCCCCAGCAGTCTGTCACACCACGGATCAGCGTGACGCTGGTCATTGGATGCCATGATCCTCGGGCGATGTTTTCTTCTTGATGCTTTGTTCTTTACCTTTTGTCTTTGGACAACAATCAGAACCCGACTGAAGGAGACTGAACTTCATCGAATTAAAGTAGACTTTGAAGAAAATCTACAGTTTGATGCCAGAAAATCAGACAAGACAAAAGTCAGGAAAGGCAAAAAAAAGGATGAAGATTGGTGTAATAATCACAATAAACACCTTCCTAGAAGACTCTACAAGAAGGTGATAGGTAAGGGTGTCAGCATTGGGTATCAAAGGATCATCCACTGTACAGTTTTATCAATGCTGTCGTTGTCCTTTCAGCGAATTATCAGTTTCAAATTATTGAGCTGGTACACAAGCTTTATTTGAACGATTGGACAAGTATTTTACACCGGATGCCCTCTAAATTTTTCCAGGCTTGAGACTGGCCCTGAAATAACACTTGTGTCCCCTGCAGGACTAGAGCTGCCGACCTTCAGGTCACAGAACTGCTGGCCACCACCACCCTTCCATACACTTCATCAATAAGAACCGAGAATAAGCAGAATACAATGAAAATGTTCAGCAACAAGCACAGAAACCACAACTGATGCAAGACGCAGCCTCATGAGAATGGGAATAACTTAGAAAACTGTTGTCATTCAACACACTCTGCTAAAGCATCTAGAAATGTAACATAAACTGTTTCACAAAAGCCAAAGCCAACTATAAACTCCATCAAATTCTGAGAGCACAACGTCATCTCAGACAGACAGACAGAAAGACAATGGACGTGATTAGTCAACATTACAACTGCTTTTGGAAAAACGACTGTCAAGGTTTCTTTAAAAACATGATAAACAAACATAAGCAAAAGGTGTAAACTGGAATTTTAGGGTGCATTCACATCAGTATAGTCCGCTAGACTCGGTCCGATTGGGGACTCGGCTCAGTTGTAGGGAGGTGTATCCATTCAAACCGAGATTGCATTCATGCTTCACTTTGGTCAAATACGCTAAACTTTTACAATAATATATCCCCATTCTCAGCAAAGGAGGCGCTGCGCTAGAATTTAGCAAAAGAGAGGACAAGACCCGTGTGAAGAAGACAACTCTGTTGCAAGTTAAACATGGAGACAAAGCTATCGCTGTTTTGGGTTTTCATGTTGTCATATGCAAGTATACTGCAGAAATACACTGCAACAATGGACGCAGTATGAACAACATATGAGGCAGAGGACTTTTAACGCGATCGCTTTGCATTTACCCACAATGCAATGCTACTTTAAATGCAGGAAGTGACTTTTTCAGTCCGCTATTTGGTCTGCTTGAAACGCGCCGAGATCTGCGTTTGTACCGAGTATGCTTCTCTGGTCTGAATCAGAATTTGTTTGCATTTCGCATTTCCCCAAACGAAGCGGACTTTCCGAGCAAACGGACTCGAACTCGAATCAAAAAGGTTGATGTGAACGTGTCCTTAAAGGAACATATGTTACAACCTGGGATAAGATCAGTGTAGCTTCAGAGACAAAGTGTGCTTGTCAGCCCTTCCCAGGCCAGGTCTGCCTCCTATTGAAATGTCAACGCATGAGACGTTGAGAAGGAACAAGCAAGAGATTTCTGAGCAACTCATGAAAATCTTGTATTCAGAAAGAAAACACAGATTCTTCTGGCAAAGCTACAAAAACTTTTTAAATAATTTCTAAAATGATTAAAAAGTCTCATTAAAACGAAGATGCAACAGAATGATGAACATGACTCTGTATTGTTGAGTGTTACATCAAGTTTTCTCATTTCTTCTTTACACAAGCAGGTTTCAGCTCAACATGGATAACAAACACAGAGAGACAACACATGCGAGATCTAACATTTAGCTTTTCCTCAGTGTGACCAGTGGTCCCTCAAGAAGTGGGTGTACCGTACTCTAAATTTTTTGCCCTTTATTAAAAAAACAAAAACAAAACCCACAGAATAAAAGCCCAGAAAACACAGTTTCAGAAACAGTGACATGAAGGACTCCTCTACATAAATCCATCAGTATATCTGCTTATCGTTACATCATTTCTGCAGTTTCAGGGAGGTATGGTATAACTAAACAAGTACTGGCACACAGACTGGACAGACAGACAGACTCATAGACATATATATATATATATATATATATATATATATATATATATATATATATATATATATATATATATATATATATATATATATATATATATATATAATGTCTATGTTCAGGCTGAAGTTAAGGCAGCTGATGGCTAACTGCACCAGTGTAGCATACTGGTAACCTTATCTGAGCTCCTGGGCAACATAAGTACATGTGTAGGATGTTTGTAGTTGTAAAAGCAGCATCACAGGGGGGTTTAGAAGTGGATATACTTAATTCTGACTGAAAAAGAAGTGGGTATACTTCATGTATACCCTGGACTACACCACTAAGTGTGACCTTGGCCTGTATCTCTGCTTTCTATCTGTTTATAAACAGAAGTGCCTCCTGACTCTCCTCTCTCATCTCCCACTGATCCCTCCGCTCACTTTTCCCCCAGTTTTGTTTTCCACTGCTTAAACCGTAGATCTGCTTAAGCGGCCAGACAAGTGAGCAGAGCAGGAGGCTGAAGACAGTCTGGCTTAATGAAGATAACCATGTTTACTACGTAACAGTCTTGGCTTGTCTGTGTGTGGGGAGCAGCGTGAGTCACACAGATGAGAGCGAGTGACGGATGTTAGTGTAGTGGGAGTAGCACGAAGTCATGAATACAATAACATGTAAAAGGCACTTTCTTATGGTTAATTGATTTTAGTTTCTCCAGCTTCCTGCTGAACAGAAATACTGACTGATAATTTCAGGGACAACTTGGCAATTTGTCAAATGTATGTATTTTTAATGGGAAGCAGCTTCAGTAATGAAACTAATGTTAAACTACCAGTTTCTAAAAAGTTGGGACTCTTAAAAAATGTAAATAAAAACAGAATAAAATGATTGGGAAATCAAATAGACCCATATTTTATTCCCAGTAGAACATAAACAACATATCAGGTGCTGTAACTGAGACATTTTATCATCTCATTGAAAATATTAGCTGATGATTTGCAGCAACATACCTCTGAAAAGTTGGAGTAGGATGATGTTTACTATTCTGCAGCATCCTCTCTCGTCTTAACTGTCTGCAAACATCTGGGAAATCAAATGCTTTCTATAAGTGAAAGATCTGGTCTGCAGGTCAGTATCCAGACTCTCCTCCTGTGATGCCGTGCTGTTGGATGCAGTTTGCAGTTCAGCATCGTCTTGCTGAAATCTGCAAAGCTTTCCCTGAAAGAGAAGCTTTGAATGGGAGCAGATGTTGCTCTAAGACCTCCATATTTTTTCAGCATTGATGGAGCTTCACAGACGTGGAAATCACCCACACCATGGACAGCAGTCACTAATGCAACACCATACCATCAGAGATGCAGACTTTCCACTGATAGCAATCTGGATGCTTCTTTCCTCCTTAGTCTGCAGGACATGGTGTCCAAGATTTCCTAAACCAGTTACAAATTTTGATCCATCTGACCATAGAAATGTTTTCCATGTCGCCTCAGACCATTTTAGATGAACTTTGGTTCAGAGAACACTGCAGTGATTCTGGATCATGTTCACATATGCTTCTGTTTTGCATGACAGAGCTTAAACCAGCAAATGTGGATTTCAGGTTGAACTGTGTTGACATGCAGGGATTTCTGCAAGCATGCGGTGATTATTATCGCGTTATTAGTAGAGAATCATCTGTTTTTAATGCAGTGCTGCCTGAGAACCCTAACGTCGCCTGAATCTTGTTTGGACCTCCGGTCTTGTTCCATGTGCAGTTCTCTGAATGTTTTGATGATATTATACACCGTAGATCAACAGGGATCCTCAATCCTGGTCCCCGGGGGACGGTGTCCTGCCGGTTTTCAAAGTATCCCAGCTGGAAGACTCCTGACTCAGACCCAGACAAGCTCTAAATGTCTGCTAAATGCACATCGATTTGAATCATGTGTGTTGCAGTTGGACACTGGTCCTCGAGGACCAGGATGGAGGATCCCTGCTGTAGATGGTGGGATCTTCAAAACGTTGCCAATTTTACACTGAAAAACAAGTTTTTCTGAAATCATTCAACAATTTATTGTCTGTTTTTCTCAGACTGGTGAATATTTGTCCATCTTTCCATCTAAGAGACTCTGCCTGTCTGAAATGCTTCTCTCACACCTAGTCATGTTACTGTTCCCAGTTAAGCTTTAGTTGTCAAATGCTCCTCCAGTTGTTTTTCATTTGTTCCAGTTACATGTCCAGCCCTCTGTTGCTCCTCTTCCAACGTTTTACACAACCGTTGCTGCCAACAGATTCCAAATTTGTTCATATTTTCAATGAAATTGTAAAATGTCTCAGTTCTGTCTGATAATATGTTTTTGTTTTATTGGGAATAAAATATCAGCTTTGCAAATCATCATATTCGGTTTTCATAACCATTTTGCACAACATGAAAACTGTTTAGAATAGAAATAAGTGTTAGTGGTATAAAAGTCTACTTCGGATTAAAAAATAACAACAAGGAGGCAAGATACTGTGGGTCTCTGTGGTGACTGTGCATGCATTAGTAAAATTAATTTCTCTGGATTTTAAACGCCAGTAACAAAAACAAACATCAGAAGTTTTTTTTCTTCACAAGGCATCCAGTGTGCAGCTGAACTAAAGCTGAACTGAATTGAGAAATGAGTCCCCTCCCTCGTACATCACTCCCGCCCCTTCTCAGATACAGAGCTTTTTGTCCCACATTTAATGTTTTCATTAGGAAACTGGGTGCAACCAAGTCAAGAAGGGAACGATTACTGAGAAACACACACAGGAAAAGCGTTTTGGATGAGAAGAAAGCTAAAAACTCTGTTTCTTTTCCTTTTTTGCCCCAAGTTTGGTGTCAATTAAAAAGAGGACCCAAGAGCTCTTTTCCTGTTTCGTCTCCCCACATTTCTTCTATCCAGCTGCACGCCAGGTTTCCCTCCTCATCATGATCCATCCCTCCTGGCCTGTGATTGGACTCCTCTTCCTGATTGGATACGCAGCAGCAGGTAAGGGACGGAGTTGTGAACTACAGGTCAGACAGCGGAGGAAACACAGTTGGAAAGGAAGCCAGCTGATCTGAGTGTTTTTAGAGGAGGACTCACAGATCAGAGCAGCACAGATACATCTTCTCATGTTAAATCATATCTACTACATACACTTGGTGTTTGTGGCATAATATAACACTCCTAAGGTATTTTACTGATGTATATAAGTGTGTATAGATGACGACTGCATGTACGCCATGTGTGTGTGTGTGTGTGTGTTCATAGCTTTGCCAGCACATCTGCAACTAATTTAACATCAGCTCAGGCAACATTTATCCTAACACACTGTCAGCAGAGTTTCTGACATCCACGTCAGTGGTTTTGTTCAGAGTCTCCAGTCGTGTTCACCAGTGTTGCTATAATCTAGTGGAAATTCCCCCAAAATGTTGGCCAATCCTCCAGAGGCAAACCTGTGAGTGACGGCCTCAAGTGTGAATTACACTGACTTCATGCTGTAAGAATGGCCGACTGAAGGAGGCACAGCGCGAGCACACGTTAACTCACACAGCAGTGCATTGATAAAAGTCTTTTTCTTCACTTCGAGAGGATAAATATGTGATTTATGTTTGAAAAACTGAGTTGCAATGGTTTGAAAAATATGAAAGAGCACAAAGTAGAAGACAGAAAACAGAGTTTGTAACAGTGAGGGGGATTTAAGTGAGTGTTTTGTTGAGGATTAAGCACATGACAGAGTTAAACAGATGAGATGTCAGCTGGTTCCACTTTCCATCCCAGTTTCATCCCATCCAGAGTGGCATAAAGACTGAAGATGGTTCCAGCCCGGATGAATGACAAAGTTTAAAAATCCTCCACTAACCTGTATTAATGTTTTGTTTTTTTTTGGACTGTAGGCAAAACTTTTGGGTTTAGTTTGTCACAAAAGGATATATCAGTCCAACGGATGTTTGCAGACTGAAGATCACAACAAGATTTTGATTTGATTCGATTCAGAAGCCTGCGATGGATTTATCATGATCAATGTTAATGAAATCATTAATCACTGGAGAAAACTTGACTCTTGATGTTCTTGCTGTTGTTACGGCCCACACTGTCATCTTGTCAACGCCATCTCCATGGCAATGAGGACCGTGCGGAAGTACCTTGGGGATTGGCTACACTTGGCGCTGCTGTCAGAGTGAAATGCTGGTGATTGGTTGCCCACACTCCCACCTGCCTGCATCGTGGAATTGAATAGAATCAAATTGTAGATAAGTTAATTACGATTGAATTGAACTATGAGAACAGGAAAGATGCACGACTCTATTATGAAACAAAGTTAATTTTTTTTCCAGCTCACAAATGTTCCCTCATGTCAAGAAATCCCAAGAGCGCTGACTTCTACCACCAGCAGAGGTCTGGCAACAACCTGCCACTCATGCACTGTGAGTGACTGAGGCTCCACCTGTGTTAGTTGTGTTGTTGAACTATTGTTGTTTTATTTTGCTTCTGGTGTAGGATATGGTCTGTAATTTATTTTTGTTGGTTTTTGGTTTGCACACCTTGAGTGACTCGTGTTGCTCTTGGTACCCAGTAGTGATCAGTGCGTCTTAAATAAAGCCGTCATGTTTTCTCAGTTTCTTTGCATTCAGGTTGCCACCTCTTGCTCCTCTGGACTAAGTCCATCTAAGGTCGTAACATTAGTGGGGGCTTGTCCGGGATATTGTTAACCCATCCTGTGACCTGTGTTAGCTGTGTTGTGCACTATATGTGTGTGTTTTTGCTGAGAAGTGGGGTGAGAGAGACAATCAGGGAATGGCTTCCAGTAGTTTTGCTTTGGAGGGGTTTCTGGAAAATCCCTCACTAGCTCTAGTGAGGAATTGATGGAGTTAACCACCTCGACACGTTGACGCTTAGCTTCAGTATCAGTTCATACTAAAACTCAGCGGTAGCATCAAGTGGCTGAAGTGTCTGCTGACGTGTGAGAAATGAAAGCAGCTTTGAGCTGCAGCTGTGAACTGCTGAAGGGTTTGTAACTGCTGACTGCAGCTGAAACCATCTTTTTGCCAGATGAATCTAAACTTATTTGTCGGCTGATTTTGTGACTGTTAGAAGCAGTGAAGGTGAAAGTTGAAAAAGTAAATGATGTGAAAGATCCAGGTGTCAGTGATGTATAAGTCCTGAAAACAAACTGTCTGCTGAAGCCATGAAAGCAGCACAAACTTGTGTTGCTATTTAATGCTTGCTTGTACAGCGTGGTGTTTTCCAACGTTTGTATGAAGCACTAAGCTGCACCAGCTGAATTACATCCTGGTAGTGAATCAGGTCAGCGCTCATGCGATTTATCAACATTACGGAACATTTGTGAGCTGGACAAAAGTTAACTTTCTTTCATAATATGGCTTTGCATCTTCCTTGGTCTCACAGTTCAATTCCATCATAATAAACTTGCCAACAATTAGATTCTATTCGATCCCACGATGCATCACAAAGCATTCTGTAGGTCCCAAACATGACAAAAATCATAAAGAAGCAAACAATAAGATTTTTCGTTCAGCTCAATAACTTCATTCTTCCACTGCCAGAAAATCAGAAACCATCTTTACAATGCATTATATTACTTGGAATTGATTTTTGTTGCTGTATCAATGCAGAATTGTTCATGTTTACGTCGCGATGCATCATAGGAACTTGTGAATTTAACACCCCTATTTGGTAACACGTCTGGTGGAAATACATCCTGGCTCTTTGTATCTTTTCTTTCAGACACATGAAACATACGTGCAGTTTATTTCGCACACAGCTGTCAGACTCGCTGGGTGAGAGATGCGTCACCAGCCTCAGCAACTCGCTCTCTGCTGGAAACTTTCCCATCCTGCAGAACAGACAGCAGTTTGCACACTGACACTTAGATGTGAGTGCAGCTGCGGTTTTGGAGGGATTTAACAACCGCCCCCCCCCCCCCCCCCCCCCCCCCCCCCCCCACACACACACACACACACACACACACACCCCACACAACCCCTCTTTGAATTGAACAGATTGCTTTTACAAAATGTAGAAAGAAGCTAAATTAAAAAAAACTTCCTTCTTCTGTGTTTAGATCCGGAGCACACAAAGTTCATGTCTTTTGCAGACTTCTGATAACCCATCCGTCACTGTCAAATCGTCCCAGGTAGGGTTTGTCAAGTTGTCATACGCCTGAACGAACTCAACACACCCCCCTCTGTGGGGTGCACACAGAGGCAAACATCTGCTTCATCCACTCCCTCAGAAAGTCCGTACATCCATTTCTCAGTCTTGGCTCGCTCCCTGCATGTTCTGAACTTGGCAACCCTCCGGCCGTCATAATGGAGCCTGTAAAATGTTTCCAAGGGATTTCATAGTGAAATGAAGGCAGCTCGCTGCTCCAGCACATTGTTCACAATGAGATATTGATATAATTATTGGCTGAGTCCAATGACAACCGGATTGCTTAAGGAAGAAAAAGGTTTTAAGAGTCTGTGGTGCCTCGAAAATTATTTTAAGATCTTTTTCTTTAACATTAGATGCGACTATGGTCAAATACAAAGCAGTAAAGCAGCTGCTACAAGGGGCTACAGGGGCATTTTTCTTTTTTTTATGACTACAGTTTATGTCCTAAAATGGAGTTTTCCATGAACCTTCCTGTTTGGGATTCTGTGTGCCAAAGATGAGAGAATGAAAACACCCCAGAGAGGGCAAAACCAGGAAAAGAAAAGCTTCAAATCGGAAATAAATCCAGGTGTCACTCTTTTTTTATTTCAAAATTGAAGTTATGGTGCTCAAGTGATCATCCAACATGATGAGTTTATGAAAAGAGTCAAATCAGAGCGATTCTCTCCTTCACAGTCCCATGTGTCTGTGGTTTACAAAACTGTGGGATGGTTTATGAACTGAGAGTGCTCTTTAAACATGACTGTTGCTTTTTTTTCCATCAGCCAACCTTGTGTGGGCTCTACAGGAAGGAGTACCGAGTGTTTAGAGCTGATACACAAAGCCGCTGCTGAGAACAGATCTCACTTTCTGTGTGGCATCTTCATTCATCCAATCATTTTAGTGTATATATATATATATATATATATATATATATATATATATATATATATATATATATATATATATACATCTATATGTATGTATGTATTCTGGCCTGAAGTTCTTTTTATTTCATATGGGGGAAATCTTGAAAAAAATGTATGTTGCATGACTTTTGTTTTAATAAATCAAATATGATCGAAAATGACGTTATGATGTAACTCTTAAGCTGATGTGATCTGAAGAATCTGAGTTTAAAAAGATGAAATGTCAGATTTAACCACTTGGTAGTGCGAGAGTGCCTCACCTGACACTTAATCTGGGATTGTTTTTGACTTCGTGCTTGTTTCACTGACACCATGCTTCAACCGCAAAGTAAAAACTGCTGTAGTTTCACTAATGCTCATCACTCTGACGTCAGACATGAGTTGTCCACATTGTTTCATCGCTGACAGCATTCAGTCAGTAAATCATTAGATCATTAAAAGTACAGGCTACATGCCATCAGTGGCAGCAGTGGCAGAAGGTGCCACAGATTGGATGCCTGGAGAACTGTGGATGAATGTAAACTTTTCCCTAAACACTCTGGCTTCAAAGAGAGCCAGATAATTGGAAACATTAGTGTAAGATGGAAATGACTGGAACAATGCACGTGGCCCCACCGCCCCTGCTGGGACAAACTTACATTGAGGACTTGTGAAGGCTGAAATGAGAACCGGTTTTAAAACTTGGTTTTCATCTTAGACCTCACAAGGCTGACGCACTATTTTACTGTCGTTATAACAGGAATGAATGTTGTTGGTAAAGATTACAATATGTGGCAAAATTAGGATTTCCGGTAGAAACATTAAAAATGACACCAATTTGCCAGAAATAGTGAAATAAAAATCACTTTTGCAGGTGTTTTTTGTTGAATTATAAAGGTCTGATTCTTCCTTCCTGCCTTCATTCATTCATTCATTCATTTTCTTTACCTCTTTGTCCAACTCAGGGTTGCTGGAAGTTGGAGCCCCAGCAATCTTTGGGCGAGAGGCAGGGTACACCTTGCAACAGGTTACCAGTCCATCCCAGTCTGTTTGTGTGCATTATTCCAAATTTCTCAACATCCTAAATCCTCATTTTTACATGAATCAAGTCCACTTCTGTCACTTTTGTTAATTTTTTACGTGTTCCGAGGCCTTGTTGGAAGACCAAGACCAAACTCAACTCAGACAATAACAGAGTTTACTCTCTGCAGGGGTGTTTTTTTTTTTTCTCCTCGTATCGATGTATTTTCTCCCTTTATGAACCTAGGGGGAAAATATGGGAAAATAAAAATACAGGACGACGTTGGGAAACAGGGAAAAATATGGTAGTTTCTCGGCCAAAAGGGGACACTTGACAGCTATGCAATAAGACAATAACTAAGTATTAATACAATGGGTGGGTCCTGGCCATCTCAGAAATCTGATTGGACACACAATACAGGCATGGATCAACAATGTCACTGCACCTGTTTATGTAGGATTCATTGTTTCATTATGTTTACATTTGGCTGTACATTTCTAGAAGAGATTTTTGCATTGTGCAAGT
>NC_136629.1:16315888-16380888 GCF_933228915.1 Telmatherina bonti
CTCTATGTAGGTAGACTGCACCAAAAGCTTCATAGCATCAAGAAAAGCCCTTTCAAACGAAGAAGCAAGCTTTTGGTTGTCAGTTCTTTAGCTAGATGAGAGGATATGGGATGTGACTTTTTGTTCAAAAAATGAAAGAAGAACTCAACCAAAGAATTCAACCCAAAGAAGATAATCCCTACGGTGTGGAACAGCGTTAACATAAATAACAAATGCATTGAGATTCAGGGAGGAAGCTTCAAGCAGTCTGCAGACAAACAGAGCTGTGCAGGGATTTGATATGTACATATAAAACATAACTGTTTCTATTGGTCATTAAACCCACAGAATAGCGCAGTAATAGTATGATATGCTGATATCTCGACATGGATGAAGGCTCCCCATGTTCAGCTCAATCTGTCCAAGACAGAGCTCATTGTCTGCCCAGCCAATCCTTCCTTACATCCGCAATTAAGTGTGAAGCTTAACTCTATCACACTTGTTTCCATGTCTGCTGCCCGGAATTTTGGTGTCATGGTGGATAACCAGTTGACCTTTAAGGTCTAGGTTGCCTCGGTTGCCCGTACCTGCCAATATGCTCTCTACAACATCAAGAGAATCAGACCGTACCTGACAGAACACACGACTCAGCTGTTGGTTCAGGCTCTGGTTATTTCACGCATCGATTACTGTAATTCCCTACTGGCAGGTCTGCCTGTCCCTGTTAAACCTCTGCAGACGATCCAGAATGCCGCAGCACGTCTGGTTTTCAACCAACCCAAACAAGTTCATGTCACTCCGCTGCTAATCGCTCTTCACTGGCTTCCGGTCGCAGCACGCATCAAATTGAAAGTCTTGCTTCTGGCTTACAAAACTATAACTCAAATGGCTCCTGTCTACCTTCACTCGCTAATTCAGACCTACACTCCCTCTCGACAGCTACGTTCCACCAGTGAAAGACGCCTCGTGTTACCACCAATATGTGGAACTAAATCACTAGCCGGACTCTTTTCCTCTGTTGTTCCACGATGGTGGAATGATCTCCCAAACTCTGTCCGTTCTGCAGAGTCCCTGTCTACTTTTAAGAGCAAGCTGAAGACTCAGCTCTTCAAAGAAGCACTTCTACACTTAGTATAGCCATATTTATTGAAGAGTTGTAGAACTTAGCCCAGTTTGTTGCAACAAACTTTATGGTATTAAATCTTTGTATTATAACATAGGTGATATTATGGGGTGGGAAGGGAGTAAACAAAAAAACCAAAACAAAACCAAAAAAAGCCTGTAACACTTAATGGAAGGATCTGCGCCCACTAGAACCTTCCTACGATGTCCTCTACTTTTTGATTTCGTGCTTGTGTTGTTCTCACTCATATGTCAGGCACTTTGGATAAAAGCGTCTGCTAAATGACTTTAGAATAGAATAGAATAGAATAGAATAGAGGGTGTGCAGGTGTTTGTGAGGGTGTTTTTTATTTTCAGTGTCAGGAAGTTTCATCGCAGAAAAAACTGTCTTTGTTCTTGTTCCTTAGCTTTTTCTAAATGTATCGTACTGTACATCCATAACATCTGCTCTGTTTTCAGCTCCAGACGCTGACCTGTGGCCTCAAGTGGTGCGTTCAAGTGCCTGCCAGGAGCACACAAACCTTCACAAGCGCCTGGATGTAGTGGAAAAGGTACAGCTTCAAAACAGACCTTTCACAGAGGCATCAGCTATTTGAAACCACAATAGTTTCAGGTTTTTTTTAATGTGTTTTGTGCTGCCAAAATAATCTTTCACATTTCTTTTGATGCAGGGACTCATCCCTGCATCAGCCCTCATAATTGTGTGTGTCATATATATTTATATCCTAAATATTTTTTTTGTATATATATATATAAACCCTGAAACACTTACCCTACCTTATAAGCAGTTATATGCTTTATTCATATGTTTGTATTATTCACGAGTGATGATTCTATTATTCATATTACAACTTATTAATCTATTATTCATATGCCAACCACAAACACATACACTCTGCCTTCTGTCTCCTGCAGAGGGTGGAAAATACAGTAGAGAAGTTGGAGTCTGAGTTGGCTGCTCTTCTGCAGGCCATCGATGCCCCACAGTGGCGCCCCCTGTTGGAAAACACAGGAGAGAAAACTGTCGACATCCTGCAGGATCCAGTGGAAAGGGGCCAGTCCTGAATCAAGCGTCAAGTCCCATAAAGCAGGGACTTGACTTTTTTTTTTTTTTTTTAGAAACTGTGCTTCCTGTATTCTGCATTGCTATATTTAGTATGTATCTTTAAAGAGGGTAGATTTTTGCACAAAGCCAAGCTGCTCTGCATTATTTACTCTCAGTAATCCTTTGACAGCCTCATATCCTTCCCAGTCAGTCCTACATTCCTGCAGTCATGGCGCAGCCATGTGTACACTGCTATTTAGAGATGAATTCACATGATCTTCCACTGTCTGCAAACAAACCTTCAGAGCTGTAACCAAGTTTAAAAAAAAAAAGACGCGCAGACACAAGATGACTGGAGGGAGATTTATTTCATTATCAAAGCAATTAAAGCAGCATGTTTTTTAACACACAGAGTACAGAAACAAGGCTTTTCACTGATTCCCTGTAAAAATCCTGCAGCACAAGAACATTTTGCAAGCTAGGATCACAAGGAGGAAATGAGTGGCATAGATCACGTCTTCTTGTTTTTTTTCTCAACAGGGCACTGAGTTTCTGAATGTATCCACAGAGCTACGAGCATCACTCAGAAAATGGTTGAAGAGGAAAAAATTCTTAGCATTATGTCTTTATTCAAACACCTAACGGTATCCAGAACATTACCACATAAAGTAACACACTGGGTTGGCAAGCACTGTCCAATTAGGAATGATCACTGATATCGAGGAAGAAATGCCAAAACTGTAGATTAGTCTTGTAACTTAGAGAGAAGCTACACTTAAATCAACTGGTTAAAAATCAACTCTTTCTTTTATTTTCCACTTACAAATGATTAACATGTAATACATCTATGCTTCAGATATATATGTTGGTTCTGATGCTGTGCTGATCGATTCAATGACTGAGAAATAGCCAAACTTTCTACTCCACAAATGGAGATGTTTATTTTTATGTCTTTATTTGTGCAGCAGCTTCTGTATTGGGGGAGATAACTTGCCCCCAATTTCAAACATTCTTTCTTTGCTGCACAGACAAATAAAATAAATAAATGCAACACTTAAATCCACAACAGAGCATCAAACACAGCAGCTGACCTCATTCCACTCATCCACAAGGGTATGAGGCTTTATAGTTGAAGAAAGCATGATGCCAAAAGGTACTGCATATCATCTAAAAATATCATGCCGTCCATGTAACACTGGGATTATAAGACTTGTACAGTTTAGGATTCACAAAACTCACTGTCCAGAAGTAGTCACGTAGGCCAGTTATAATCTGATTTTGGACTGTGGCAATAATCAGGTGAGGTGCGCTATTACCAAAAAAAAGCTTGTGCATGCACAAATCAGCCATTAGGGCTCAAGCTCCAGGCTTTGGCAAAAAATCAGGCTTATATTGTTAAGGTACATGCAGAAAAGATAAAGCACGGCTCAACACTATTAAATTCAGCGCATACTTTGGCAGCTCTTGAAGATGCCATTTTATTTCCCTTTAACAAAGCTTCTAAATCTATTTATTTCATATAATGTAAAGAAATGGTTTCACATCTTGGGAAATACACTTATTTGTTTTCCTTTAGGGAATGATTTGGGGAAGATTTTCTACCAGTCTCATGTCTGTCTATTTACTCTGAAGCTGGAAAGACCAATACCACTAGTCCTTTTAAAATTTATGTGAGGTTTTATCAACACTTAAACATCTAACTGTACAACAAAAAAAGACTAGATCAATGCAGAAACGGGTTTTCTTTATAGTGAAGAGGTTATATGAAGAGATGTGGTTGAAGCTGTATCTCAAGAACCATCTGACTGAAAGTAGAGACATGCAGTGTTGCACGTTATGTTGAGCAGATTAGGTAGTATCCAACGTTTCCATAGCAGTCCCTTAGCACAGAGCCAATCCTTATCAGTCTGCAGTTATCCTGCTTTAAAAGGTCTGCTTTGGTCTCAATAACACACATTTTGTTATCTGAGGATATCTGCAAGGCTTTGTGCAACACGCAGAAGAAATAAAAAAGGACACGGCGTAAAGAAAGAAAGCGAGCCCTGTTTCCACCAATGAGTACTGCAAGGTATGTTTTCCTTGTGAAAGCAAAAACTAGAAAGGGAGCAATATCAGATACGACCCATCCTGCTTTTTGGCCCCAGTCTTACCAATGTGACCTAAAAGAGTGGAGGTTGACACACTGCAATCCACCACTGGTCAAAATAATGACTTTCTGTGTGACTCGATGCAAAGAACAAAGTGGAAACAGCATCAAGTTAAAAAACTATAATTTTTAAAAATCTCATGCCGAATAATGAGAACATGAACTGCTTGATGTCCACCATTCTCCTCTCTTCTTTGTGTCTGTGTCATGTTTTAGAATTCAAGGAAGGTGTTGTGCCTCTACGACAATGCTACATGTCTGTTATGCTGCCTACTGGGTAAAGGGCATGGCTGGCTATAGAGATGCAGCAGAGTTTAGGATTTACCTAATCAAACCATCCCATACTGGGCTGGATCTCTTGATGGAAATGGGGCTTTGGTGTTGATCTAGAGCACATCTGCAAAATTTGTCTCAAAAGTGGAATTAGCAGGCTATGGCTAACTCCATTTTCATAATGATTACAGCAGACAGAGCATGTGTCCATAAGGGAGGTACAACTGCTTAATTTAATCTGTAATAAAATAAGGTAACATCAACAAACAACAAAATGACTAGAACAGTTTAAACAATGACGAGTACACCTAAATTTTCACGTCATTTATGTCATTAAAATTTATGTAGGCTACTAAAGGCTTTCCTAGTTGTAGTTTTTTTGTTAAATGGGACAAAAATTACCTGTACGTTTAGGTAGCATGAAGAATGAATTTTGGCATTTTTCTAGCTTCAATAATTAGCAACTGCCAGGGCAATGATATACCTAGTGAAGCTTCTTTGTTACGGGCTTCACCATAAGCACATTAACAACCTACTTGACCATGAAAGGGTGAAGATATCCTATCATAAAACAAAAAAATCTACTGGAAAGTAACCTTACGCTAAATTACTTTGTGGTAATTAGGTTAGCTCATCTGCTGACTTGACAAACTTCTCTTTGGATTCAGGGCTTCAAATCAACGTTTTCAAAAAATCTCTTACTGTTGGCCAGATATGAAGAGAATAAACTGATTTTAAACACTGGATGGATTTTAGCGGTCCATCTGTCTTAAAGCTGGTTTTTCAAGCCAAGCTTTTTTTTTTTTTTAAATGAATCTTAAATTAGCCTAAATTAGCTTGTACTACTTGTGTCATATCAACAAACAAAACTTTATAGATTTCAGGTTTCAATTCAGTCTTCAGTGTTATCCAAAACACCTGACATAGTTTAACAAGTAGAATAACACTAAACTCATTTTAAACTTTGGATGCATCTTAGTAGCCTATCATCCTGTGTAGCTTGTTTTATTTCCAAACTAAGCTAATGCTATTAGCCTAGCCTGCTAAACTACTTTAGCCTAGCACAACATAGAGGCTACAAGCTGTGATTTACTGCATCTCATTACAGGTTAAAATGTATGTCAGCGACTAAAGACATTCCTGGTTATAGTTTTTAAAATAGTACTAATAAGTTTATTTGACTAACCTAATCTTTTATTCAGCACTTTTATTCAGCACTCTATTAACTGTATTAACATACAGTTAATAGAGTGGTATCAATCTTCATGTTTAATTCTTGTTAAGACACTAATTGGGTGTATTTCGCAAGATGTCTTACCTTAACTTTAAGGTCCCTCTTTACCTGATATTGACAGTTTATACATAGTCACATTATGATTGTATATAAATGATAGTATCTTTACATGTAGAAGGAAAGGACTTCATGTTATACAGAGAAGGAAAAAAATAACATACATTCACACACTCAAAGTTCCTTAGAAATGGTTATGCAAATGTTAGAAAAGCTTTGGCATATTTTGCCTACAAGTTGTGCCTGCACACTTGGAAAGAAGAACAGAATGAAGCAGTGTGAAGCTTCATACAGCTCTTCCTTAAGTTTACACGTCGAGTTTGCAGTCCCACATAAAACTGTGGTGAGTTTAATTACCTAGACTGGATGCTATTTACACGGTTTTCATTTTGTTAGGCCGTAGGATTTTAAGGTGGTCTCTTGCTACATGTTCCCAGGTGTTAAAGACTGAGATTAACAGTACCACCTTAAATGTACCGATATCACTAAGACAAAGACTAGCTCTTCTATTTAGTCTGAATAACCAACAGCTACAAACTTAAGCACAGCTCCAAATCAAGCTCTACAGAATGATGATCCTTTTTTCTTACCAAGCAGTTTAAAGGATGAAACCAAGTGGAGCACATTTCAGATAGATTCTTAAAAAATGACAATGGTAATATTTATCCTCGAAAACTGAGTTTTTGCATGCTCTTGGGGTCAGAGCACAGAGCAGGGCCATAAATGATGCAGGTCTTCACAATCGATGAAGACACAATGACAAGCAAAATATTCCAGAGGGATTGTTGTGCTGATTTGAAATGAATTACAGTATCATCATCAAGATAAAGACACTATAAAAGGAACAACTGGTTAACAGAGGAAAATCCTGACCTATGATGGTTACAATATGATTCAACTAATACTGATTATCATCGACAGGCACAACTTTAAACAGGCTTACAACATGAAACCGGCTATCATCACTTACTATTAATGTGTCTCTGAAATGATGCTGCAACAGGAGGAAGGCGCTCCAGGAGAACGTGAAAAACATTTACACCAAATTAGGGCACCAACAGAGGGAAGTGAAGACACAGGAAATGACATAAATTGAGAGCCTTTGTGTGCCGAATAATTCAGTCATCCCCTCAGATTTGGAACAAGGAGGCTCAGAAAAAAAGGGATGTGCCTCCAATGAAACACTGTACCCTCCCCGCAAAAAAAGTGGACTGCTATTGCTCAGGATGTTGTCATGCTAGTGGAGTTTTTGTTTATGGACGATGCCTCCTAGTGACACCTTATTGGTCATGCTATAATGTTACATTGCATAGAAGTTAGAGCTTACTCTAGGGTGGATGGGTAGAGGACGCAGGGACTGTCTGAGGCTCTGCTTCATTCATACCTTACCCAAAGGATGCTACAGAAAGAAAAAAGAGAAGGAGACATTGTGGGAGCCATTTAGGGTCCTGCTGTGCATCAAGTCAACCCCACTGTGCAATTCCTCCAGTCAAAGCTACAACAGAGGAGCGAGAGAGGTGTGAATATATCAGTCGGCATGGCACAAACTCTGCAGCGGCCAGAGAGGCCCGCCATCGTCACTGTTAGGCGATGTGGTGCTAGCAGCTGCCAGGAGAGGAGCACACGGAGCCGCACATGCTCAGTTTGGAGGACGACTCAGGCTCTGGCTCGGGATCAGGATGCTGTTCCGGTTCATGCGCATCCTCGTCGTTGGCACCGGCTTCAGGTTCTCCGTCCCCATCTCCACTTGCATCGTCGCCCCCGGCCTCAGGCTGACCTTCCTCCTGACGCCTTTTCAACCTCACACAGACAGATAAATATGTGTTTAAACACATGCATGGTGCTGGCAACCCAAACCTTTCCCTGTTAGTATTAATTAATTGTTTTTCAGGTCTAATGAGCACATTTGGTCCTCAGAAAGTATTCCAACTAAACATGGAAAGAAAATGATAAGAGCTAAATGTAATGAGAGCTCATGGCTGAATTTAATTCTGTAGTACTCTTCACTGCTGTGCATAATCCCAGATATTACGCCCTTCATTATAAATAGAAGTAGATTGCAATTAATTAGGGCAATAGCATATAATAAGACATTTGCCACTGAGAAGGATTTGAGTAACTGTGCAGTGGCAGGACCTGGTCAATAATAAATGAGGCAATAATTGAGTGCATCACAGAGCCAATATCTCTCCCTTTACTTTGCAGAGAAGAAAGCTTTACAATGATTTATGACCTGTATAATGGTTACTTGTGTCATACTACATATATGCTACTAACATCTGCAAAATATAACACAGGAAGTATTTAGCCAAAGTGCAGCAGGCTCTCTAAAAGCTCTCTGTCATCACTAATTTACATATCCATGTTGTTTCATTAAAGACGGGTTGTCAAACAGGTCTGGAAATAATAAGCAATACTACAAGGGTAGTTGAATGCCCTCTCATGTCAGGTAGTTCAGCAAGATACGTTACATGGTCTACAGTTTTCTATGATAGCGTGAATAAATTAGTGTCTCATCTCTCTTTGCCTTCAGCAGCTGATATAAGCTGTCTGTGCATGTCAGCGTTCACTCAGCGATTTTACGGAGCTGTGATGCTTCAGGGTTTTTGGCCTCAGCTCCACATTCATCCGTGCAGTCATGGTTTAAGCTCAGGTAACACAGCTCTTCATGTCAATGGACTGGAGTGTTCAGTTTGTAATATACCATGGTTTATTACAAATTCTACACAGTGGAATATTACACAGTGGGTTTTATCAAGACTGATCTGGCTATTATCGTTAGCTGCTGTTTTCTGATTAAACTGAATAATATTTATGAACACAGACGGATAGATGGACGGACAGATAGATAGATGGATAGATAGATAGACAGAGACAGACAGACAGACAGACAGACAGACAGACAGACAGACAGATAGATAGATAGATAGATAGATAGATAGATAGATAGATAGAACAACTACCCATGTCTCCATCCATCAATTCAAATAAATGACAATAAATGAATCTGTGACGAACTGAAAGTTCTTTTAAAAAACCTAAATAATTGAGTAAATATAAGAACTGAAATAAAATAAAATCAAATAAAAATTAAATAAAGCTTTACATCCACAGGAATGAACACGTTTGGTTGTGCTTTAATCTGTATCTTTTTCTTTTTCATTTATTATTCAGTTAAAGTAAATTATTCTGTATTACTGTGCAAATACTAAAACAGCCCACAACAAATTTTTTTTCTGTGTTGCTTGCGAACATTATTGGATAATGGTGTAACCAGGAAGCAAAACCAGGGCTTGCAAGCTGGGTTTATAATAAAACATACCTAATAAATGCACATTGTACTCATTTAGAAATGCTTGTGGACTTTGTTATTAAACACCTCAATCTTCCAACACTATCTCATACTTCAGTTTTAATATTAACTTCTTAAACATTAATTTATGGTTAATTGATACATTCAATGTAACGTTGATAAATTTGCCCGCTTTGACCAACAAGTATAATTTATTTCCTATTTTTTATGTGAGGCGCACTCAGAGATATGAACAATTAGTTACTTCATATGTATTTGATGTGACTTTACTTGAGGGTACATATTTATCTTAAAAATGATCATTATGTAATGCTGAAAGCCTAATGAATAGAGATTTACCCGCAGTCAATATATGATTAGTTAATCATTAAGACATGAGTATTACCATGTGACTACTTTAAGGAGTATTTATCAGTGATGATGAAAAATGTGTATCCTATTCAGGCTGCACTTTCCACTTGTTAAACCTGTGGTATTTTTTATTTTAGATAAGTTTTGGATGGTAGATTTTTACATCAGCTGCTGCTGGTGCTTTTTATGAGAAACATTCATGTATGGATCAGGGGAACGTGGGGTTCGGTGTCTTGTTCAAAGACACTAACATGTGGATAGAGGAAGCTAGGAACTGATCGGTGTCCTTTAGCTACACTGCCTTCATAACATAAACTTTGAGTTAGTTTTATATTTAAAAAAAAGGTCAGTGACTTGGAACGGAATGATACATTTTGGTCTAAATTTGTTCATTTGTGGTCATAATGATGAATTAACAGTAAATTGATTAATCAGTTGATGATTTGTTAAGTAATCACATGAATCCTGTGTCACATGAGTCATCAGTAAGAATACATGATAAAGCCTGCATTATTAATGCGTTAGTTCATTGTGAGTTACTTATTAGATAAATATGTGATGTGTAGCATTATTGTAAAGTGTTGCCTTGAAGCTTTACAGCAAGGGAGTAACTGTTCTGATACACAATATTCATGTTTTTACGACACAAAAATCTCCTTATGACAAGTCTTCAGACACAAATATTTATATTCTCTGTTTAACTTTAAGAAATAAGTCTCATGATGTGGAATTTGAGTCTTTTGAAAAGCTCTGCATCGGCTTCACTGCCTTTAAAAATTGGAGGACATTGGTAACCTCCACAGTCTTGTCCAGTTAAAAAAAGTCTCCAGTCAAACTGGAGTTCTGAATAATTTCCATCCATCTTTGTAAGCGACTGGAAAAGTTTCCTTCTGCCACATGCAGCCAGTTTTCTGCCTTTTCTGGCTCCCAGCTGTGTAAACTGGATGCAATTTAATGATGAAAGCCTGATAGCAACATTCTGGTTACGCTCACCTCTAAATAAATGATTTTTAAAAAAAAACTAAGCTAAATTATAACCTCAAAAAAAAACAGCAGCATCTAAATTTAAATGAGTTTAAAAGGAAGAGTATTTTTCCTTTGCATTTGTTCTGAATGGATGAGTCTTTCCTCACAGCTTTGCAGCATGACTGTTGAATGACAAAACAGGAAACTCTGCTTTTAGCTCGTGTTATCGACGGTCTGCTGCTCTTGTGTTCTCTTACTTCTCACGGTTGAAGATCATGAACTCTTGCTGCACCACTTCAAGGCACTCCTGTAGGTAGTCGTTCTCCTGCAGGCAGCCGACAGACAAAACATCCCACTCAATCATCATCATTTTGCCCACCGTCATTATCATAAAGAATAGCAAGGAAAGAAAAAATAAAAATGTTAAGCCATCTCTCATCAGTCAACTGCTTGGCCTCTGAGGTGATGGTGTCGTTTTCCACCTTTGTTGCTCCTTTTAAACAAGTCATGAATTGTTTGTGAGCTCTCCTCAAATTGGATGTTTGGCCCAAGACAAAAATAGAAGCTCATATTTCCAAAAGCACTCGGGGCCATGACAACTGCACGGAAGGCTTCATAATTTAATAATCTTAGTAATAATGCAGTGTGAGGGCGCACACACACACACACACACACACACACACACACACACACACACACACACACACACACACACACACACACACAAACCAAGTTTCATAAACCTGCTTTTGTTAGAGGTACACACTAATCATCTTTGATAACATGTGGTACACACAAACACACACTGGTGTTAATAACACTGATGTCATGATGACTGACTGATGAGAACAGGCTGTTTCTCATAAGTACAGTGTGAATACCTCTGTTCTGTGCTAAATAATGTCTGAATGAAGCAGAGCACCAAGCGAAGACAGACAAGGAGACTCCACGTCTGAATATACAGTCCCATCTGGGTCCAGGGTTTAACAAGCATTCATTATGCTGGTAATGAAACTGAGATTTATAGCTATTATTATTTGTTATTTATCTTGTGTTTCAAAATCCTTTAGTTCTGATGTAATAATTTTAATTAGGATAATATCTTACACCAATAAGCTGATTATATTACATCTTAATCAGAGTAAGAAATCAGGGCTCATTGTTCTTATTGTAGCGTAATTCGCTGGTTTCTTTTATCCTTTAGACTAATTACACCCTGTAGTTTCCAATTACAAAACCTCAACTGAAATTAAACAAAAAAATTAAAACTTAAAGTAGTTTTCTTAGTGAGAGTCCAAAAAGGAGGAAGATATTAACATTGTAGCTGAAGGCAGCAACGACTTCAACATAAAGACACAGAAACATTTAGCGTAGTGCTGCAGCAGTTTACTCCTTTCAGTAAATTAAATTAAATCTGACAAGAGATAAAGTACATAATAAAAAAATCTGTGTGTCATCAAGACAAGCCAGAAGCACAAAGTCATGAAATCAGAAAGTTACGTGGTACTATTTTAACAACACAAGAGCAAATACAGCGAGTTTCAAACATAAGTTTGATGTGATCACCATGTCACTCCAGATCCATCAACTTCGGTTCTGAAGTGTTCAGATTTAGCATCCAAGTGTGATGTACACGTATCTTGTATGCACCTTGTACATACCTACATTGTACTACATGTATCATGATGTACCTTGAATCTTATAATGCAGTCAGTGAACTCAGGCATCACAAAAAGAAAACACCATCCTTAATGATGCTCAACTTAAAGCCTTAACATGACTTTAAACAGCTGTCTTTAAAAAAAACCCACAACATTCAGGATCGAGTAGTTTCCTTTAAACTAGGAGACTCCTAAAGAGAATGACAGTAAGGGAAAGATTATCTGTTGGGTATAAGAATGATCAAAGAAGGCTATAATTAAATACAAGTCAGCCAGGTTTTTTCAGACGGCAGTAGGCAGATTGCTATCTACTATCATTACTGTAGCATACAGTTATTCATTTAGGCTGCTGAGCTGAGAATAGAGGTGATTCATAACAGCTGAAGGTAAAAAAGGAAAGGGGGGGAAGCTGGCTGACAGCCAATCTAAAAATAAGCAGTTTTGACAGGAATTGCCAGACTGGAGACCAAGGCAGACCTGAGTTGCATTGTTATCTCAGACCAGCTCAGGTTGTTCGTGTGTGCTCTATCGATGAACAAGATTCCTGCAGCAGGTAATGATAGTTACAATATCTGTGTATTGGCACCCTTTTCGCAATCATTTGCTTTTCCCACATACATACTGAAATTATATGGATAAAATGCACACATAGTTCAAATTAACAGGGATCACGCTATCGTAGAACAGCAAATAAGCCTTTTAAATGTAGTTTAAAAAGATCATCAGAGCCAAGAGAACAAAGCCTTTTTACAGATGCAGACATCTTTGTTTCTCCATCATAACAGCTCTAAATAATCAGAACGTGTTGCTTTTTTCAAAAGATGATGCTTATTAATGATTAGGCAGGCTAATGTTTGATATGTTTTCGTCCTTTATTGTTTTTACCTTCTTTGTAAATGAAATGTTACGTTTACAAGGACAAATATTTATCTATCTGATTGAAACAAATCTGATCAGAGATTCAAGCTGACATGTTTATGTGGACGCTGGATAAAATGATCCAATCCCTTTCTTATTTTTTCTAATTTTTTTTACTGTTTTTACTTGATGGGCAGATTTAATATTATTATAGTGTAGTATTATTCTAGTGAAATTCTCCGTTTACATGTATGCATGTGAACAGCTGCTAGTTGCCAACACAAATGTGGGAAATAAATACACATATATACTCGGCAGAACAAAATTAACTAAATCCACTCTAGTAAAATACTAGAAAAAAAAAAAACGCAAAAAAAAAAAATAAATAAGTAAATAAAGTCATGTTTTAATTTTTTTATTTATTTATTTTTGTTTTAGATAACAACATTTTTTGGGTTATTTTTTATCCAAATGTTGAATCCTGTAAGAAATTTCATAACTATACGATCTTGCAGTTTTGTTTTTTTTTTTTTTTTTAATCTGCTGTCAGCTTTCCTTCAAATACATTCCTTGCATTTTTAATATGAAAATTTTCCTTAGTTTTTCCACTCCTACAACCCTCTGAATGTTGTTAAAAACTGACTAGACAGCATTTACACTTTTATACTCCAAAGTTTTGAGCACATTTTATTTTCCCTGAATTAAACTGACTTTGGCTCTAAAGTTTCCAGCTGCTTTAAATAGTGGAAACAACTGGTTTGATCTCACGCTCTTCATCTCTTTCCTTAAACTTTAAAACAGCTGTTTACATCAGAGCCAAAATATTGTAAATACACATCCAAAGTACTACTGATGCATGAATGAATGGAAAGTTTAGTGTATAAGAATACATAACTCACAGACTGTGAATCCTTGCTGTTGTCTCTAGAGCGGTTCTTGGCCAGCCTCTTTTTCTTCTTGTGAAGGGGACGTGACTCCAGGATCATCTCCTCCAGCTCAAAGGTGGGGTCGCAGTGGAGACGACCTTTCTGTGGGAGGGAGATGCACACCAGATAATGAGTAAGACAGCACACAGCTCACCCACAAAGCTGTTGTGCACAATGCACCGCACAGCATGAAAGCCCACACTGACATGCAGGATTTTACTATAAGTGCACATGTGCACACATCGAAGTGGGATTCCATAAAGAAGCTGCTTTTAGATTCCTTTGCATTATTGAGTCAGTCCACATGTTCATTATGATCAGGAACTATGAAGGAGTGCTTGTGTGTTACTTTAAAATATTAATCGTATGTAATGCTGTATTGATTGACACTAACATTGGGAACAAATCCAGCCTCCATCTTCTTCTCACACACGGCGTCCCAGTTGATGTCAGCGAGGTACGGAGACGTCTGCATGTCAGACAGGCTGGAGAATCGGTGCTCTGGGTTCACCGTCAGTAGCTGCAGGGAAAGGACACACACAGACGCACATACTGATGTTACTGACATCACCTTCTGAACTAAAATATCACACACCTTCATGACTTGTCTTCTTACTCACTTTTCTCTCTGGGAGGTGAAAGAAACTGAAGGTGAAAAATAAAACTGTATGCGACGTTTCCCTGCATTTTTCCATTTTACTATACAGCTTACAATAAAAAGAAGAAACAAAAAGGAGTGCAGTCTGTGTGTGTGTGTGTGTGTGTGTGTGTGTGTTAAGAGGTGGAAGACTCACTAAACTTAATACAAATTTTAATCCTTTGCTTACCTGACAGTATCTTGCCTAAAAGTAAACTTATCAATGATTTTCTATATTCACAATGTTAGTCATGAAAGTCACCAGTTGCAGTCAATGGATCAATAAGCTTCTACTATACTATATTGTCACTGGACAACAATACAACTAAATTAAATAATAAATAAAAATTAAATAATAAATAAAATAATAAATAAAAATGAAAGCTAGGCTGTTGGTCCATATGTAATAAACGCAGCAACAAAGTGTGATTAAAAAAAAAAAAAAAAATTATATATGTGTGTGTGTGTGTATACATATATATATATATATATATATATATATATATATATATATATAGTCTCTATTAAAACTACTGCAGTGAACAGCTGCACTGTTCACTGCAGTAGTTTCACTCCTGAACATGGTCTGTCTATAGACGATGGAAGGAGCCACCGTGACGTCACCCGTAGCTTTCTAAAGAGCTGCATTGAAGCTCATTGGGCGGTTCCTCCTGTCGCCATTTTAGCAGCGTCACATGTGCCATCTCTTCCGAAAAATACAAAAATGGGCATAGAGGTAGAGGTAGAGAGGGGGGCTGTGAGTATCGGGGTGGATGATTTACATCTAGCGAACTCAGACCTGCTTGTAGCTAAGAGCTGTCTGAGCTAACGGGAGCTAATTAGCTAACAGAGGTAAGAGGGCTAAAGCTTAGTCACGCTGTTAACCAGCTAAAAACTGCATTGTTTTCTACATTCCTCCTTTTTGAAGTGGGTGATCGAGTACATGTCAATCAAAAGGACACCCCCCCCCAATTATGCTTAATTTGAGATGAAATTACTTTTAAACAGAGAATAAGAAAAAATACATATCTATCTATAAATCTCACTCTCTCTCTCAATATACATACATATATATACATACATACATATATATATATATATATATATATATATATATATATATATATATATATATATATATATATATATATATATATATATATATATATATATATAGAGAGAGAGAGAGAGAGAGAGAGAGAGAGAGAGAGAGAGAGAGAGAGAGAGAGAGAGACTGCACGGTGGCGCAGTGGTTAGCACTGTGGCCTCACAGCAAGAAGGTCACTGGTTTGATCCTTGGCTGGTTTGGTCAGTGGCCTTTCTGTGTGGAGTTTGCATGTTCTCCCCGTGTATGCGTGGGTTCTCTCCGGGTACTCCAGCTTCCTCCCACCATCCAAACACATGCATGATAGGTTAATTGGTCACTCTAAATTGCCCCTAGGAGTGAGCGTGAGTGGTGTGTGGCCCTGCGATGGACTGGCGAGCAGTCCAGGGTGTACCCTGCCTGTCGCCCAAAGCCGGCTGGGATAGGCTCCAGCTTCCCCGCGACCCTGAATTGGAATAAGCGGTTTGGAAAATGAATGAATGAATGAAAATGAATGAATATATATATATATATATATATATATATATATATATGTGTGTGTGTGTATATTTCCTGTCATTTTTTATGACTTTCTGACAAGGACACATTAACTTTATTATGGAGAATATTGTGTTCCACTAAACCAGCTTGCATTTATTATTGACTGATGTTTCCAATAGAGGGTGCTATTAATCAAAACAGTAGCTGATTAGTTCTGAATCAAAACTGTTGCATCGTTTGAAAGAAGTAAACACAAGTAGAACAACTTTTTACTGAAAGCAAATCAAAACAGATTAAGTTGAGGTTGTTTTCTTCACCCGTTTCACATTTCACCACAGGGTAAATGCTGCAAATGATAATAAGATGTGGCTTTAGTTTTCCTGTTAACGCTTCCTGTATTTTCATTTTTTCCTTTGGTCAGAGGATGATTCAGTTTTCTCCTGCAGGGTAAGTTAAGTATATCTTGGTGGAGAGTACACATGGTCATCAATCAGCAGTAGAGTGGAAGAAACCATCTTTCCATCCAGAACGCTCAGTCATCCAGACGGAGTTCAGAGTCATGCACCGACTAACACTACGCCCAAAAGAGAGCCATGGCTCTTTATATTTTGTGCAAGAATCTCGTCTTAAAACAACAACAAAAAGCAATTATTTCCAGAGGGGTTGACGTCATTTGTTCCCAGAGAAACTTCATTTGTTCATGACAAAAAAGGGAAAATAAAGTTGGCTGTTACTGCAGACAAAATGAGCCTGAGGGAAAATGTTTAGCATTTTTATTTCTGTTTGACGCAAAGAGAATTGTCTCATCCATCTGGCACAGTTTTAGTCGTGAAAATATAGCAATTTGGTCCTTCAATATCAAGTTAAATTTCTTGTTACGAGGAACACAAACAAAAAAAAAAGGTATACACTCCCCTGTCTTCTTTCCCCCTCCTGGTTAATTTCTTCACTTCCACTTTCTCAGACTCCCATCTGTCATTTTTTCCTAGTTTGCCTTCAGGGTCCCAACTTATCCCTCCTCCTTCCATCAGAAGTTCACCAACATCCACCCTCTCCTGTGCCTTCAGTGTCTATCTCTATGCTCACTAATATCACCTCCATTTTCCTGCCCTCCTTCTGTCCTGCTACTCTTTCCAGGGAAGACCATCTGTGTCCAGGCACCGAGCTCAGGTTCCTCTTTCACACAGATTTTACCTAATTAAAAAAACCAATCAAACCGAATGCTGCAGTTTTTTTTAATATCTCTATTTCTGCATTTTTTCCATTTATTTCTTATTTGATGTGAAGTTTTCCCTCCATTTTATATAAAACCCCATGTCTTAGATTTAACAGTTTGGCAGAAGAAGCTGGGATTTTTCAAGTTATCTGTTTCTTTTACATCAACAGGGTAGAGAACATAATAGCCAGACAAAAAAATCAAGGTTAATCAGTAACATACATGACGTGCCTCACAGCTTGTGGTGTTTTTTTTTTACTCACTGGTTAAAGAAAAGGTCAATGCTGAGTTAAAAAAAAAAAAAAAGTCTTTAGAAAGAGAGGACATATGATGAAATCTTGACTGACAGTTTATTTATTTAGCAGAGATTATCTCAACATAACCACATATTTTTACCATCCACTCCCACACCATGAATAATAAATACCATAACAAACAAAATTTTGTATCAATGTTTTAAACAAACCAACCTCTACAGGGATTTCTTCTTTTTACAGTAGATAGATAGTCATAGAAACTACTGGAATTAAAAAAAAAAAAAAAAAAAAAAAAAAAAAAAAAAAAGTTAAGACTAGTTTTGTCCAGTGCTTCATCATCAATCTTAAACTTCATTTAAGTTCTCATAACATGTTAATCGTCCCATTAAACACACATCACTGCCCTCACACTCCCGTGTCTTCTTTCTGTTATGATGTCTACATCCGGTATAGGCAGTGATTCCCAAAGACTGGATCCTCATCCACAACTGAGATCTTACAGTATACGGTACAGTGTACAGTAAAGTTTTCCTTTAGTCCGCTGTACTGATCAAGATATGAATGTGTAGTTCACTTATCAGCTGCATCAGGAAGCGCAGTCTTCACCACATTTCTGGTTTCTGATTTTCCCGGAGCTTCGGCCCCAACAACTGGAACCCGTAACACCTACAGCTGTACCTGCCAACTTTTCCTCCAGTCACCCTGCTGCTTCTCATCAATCGCTCTCTCACGCGTGCATCACTCCTTTATAACTGAGCACTTCGGTAAAGTTTGTAATATCTCGTCGATGGAACATTGCTTTTATATACCTGATACATATCTGGAGTAACAAGTTGAAAGTGTGAAGAAATTTTTATATGAAAAGAAAGATTTTAGGGAAAATCATCAAAACAAGCTGATTATTATTTTATATAAATCATTATAGAACAGCTGATCAGCTCCACGTCAGTCATATCATTATATGAGTATAATTAATGGATGATGGAAGGAAGATATAGCAAAAAGGCAACCACTTCCACACCTTTCATCAGATCCAGCTCACCTTCCTCAAAAGAGAAACCAGATCCTTGGGCCAGGCTGGACTGTACTGGACACTGACTGTACTGAAGAGCTGGAGTAGAGATTCCACTGAGTTACTGGCATGGATGTCGTAGGGCCTCTGGTGTTAAGAAAATGTGGCAAGAAGTTAAAAAAAACAAGGGAGATGATCAAGAAAAAAGACATGCGGAGAGAGGAAAGTTCATATTTGCTTTTTTTTTTTTTTTTTTGCAACAATGGCAACTATGGCTTACCCATCCACGCAGCACTTCGAAGGCTGTCACTCCCAGTGACCACCAGTCTACTTCAAAGGCATAGCCTGTACCTCCACTTACAAAGGACTGGAAGATCTCTGGAGCTGAAAGAACAGGAAACAGACAGCTCATATCTGCAGCAGGGAAAAAGCTTCTCACACAGCTTGTGCATGGAGGGGAAGGAGGCCAAATTTCCTTTGTAAAATTTCATCCAGAACAGAATTTTCTGCTTCAAGGCCCATTTATGCCTGACTCAGAAGACGGATGTGCAGACTGCCAAACATTGTGTCAGTTATACATGTAATTCGGTCTATTCTCAAGGGTTTTATCGATCTGTCACATAACGCAAACAACAGAGCACTACCACCGGATATCGCAGGGGCACTGATGAGTTGTATAGCTGAGATGGAAAAGGCAAAAGGAACAAACCACAGAAGAACCAGAAGAAGACAACGCAAAACACACCAAATAAAAAAACACCTAGGAAAGACAAAAAGAAGTTGAAAAGATTAAAGGGTTTCATTCTTCTACTTCTTCTGGTGTTTTTTGATGGCTGTAAATGACTGCATGGTGGTGGATTACCACTTTCAACTGGTTTAAAAATGCAGCTATGAACTCCGAGCTCCGCTCGGGATGAACTGACTTGACAACTAAAAGACACATGGAAGTAACGGAGCATAAACAGGCTTTCAGCCATCACTAGAAAACACGATGCATTTACCTCACATTTACCAACCTAATACCAAATCTGATTTGCAGCCGAGTAACGTTACCCATGTAGGGCTTGGTTCCGGCTAATGCTGTGGCTCTCTCTCCATCCTTTATTATTGTTGCTATGTTGAAGTCTGTCAGGTGAGCGTGACCTGAGAAAACACAAGGAAAAAATATATATTAAAAAATTGGTAATAATTGTCTCTGGTGATACATTTAGGAGACGTGTCAACATGAAAGCAGTGAATAGAATAAATGTGACATTTCAGTGGACTGGACGCTTATTTTATGTGTCAGTCAGAAGCCCTCAGTCCTCTGACCCCGGTCACTGTTGTGTCTCATTATCAGGCTGCATAGTTGTTGTTGTAGTAATGATATACTGTCTGGACAATGTGTGTCTGAAATAATTAGATCATTATGCAAGTCCCACTTTTCCCCAGTTATGCCCTCTGAAACAACAAGTGTTTTCTTCTACTGTATAGATGAACATGAATCAGGGCATAAACTAAATTATCTATTTTAAAGACTTTTATAAAAAATGTATGTTTCATGCTTACAGTTTGTGTTTATTATTATACATTGTCCTGGTTTTAAAAAATAAAATGAAATGAAATAAATGTAGGAATATCTATAAAACATAAATAATCTTTTCAATAAAAATAATTTCCTGAAATGAGAAAATATTGCATAATAAATTTATTCTATAAAGAAGGCAATTATTTCTGTCGAAAAATTCTATAACTAATTAAGAAAAGCCCAAATTAAAAAAAAATTTAAAAAAAATTGTCAAAAAAATTGCATAAAATCATTAAAAGTAATAAAGATTATTTTCATGTAAATGTCTTTACTTAATTTTTTACAAAGAAAAAAAAGTGTAATACATAATTATCTTATTGAAAAACAAAAGCTTTTTAAAAACACTTTAAATAAAGACTGAGTAAAAATCAATATATAATTGCAACTATTGTACTACCTTTTGCTGAGCTTTAGGGTGTCTGTAGTGGGCCGACACAAAAGTTAATTTAAATATTCAAAAATATAAAATATGAATCTAAGCTTATTCATATAAACTCAGCATTTATTTGAAAATAAATCACAGAAGTACAATAAAAAAAAAAAACACTACATGTTATTGTTTTGTGCCATTTAAAGTCAGATTATTAAATCTACAGTTTTTTGTCAACTAGGGCAGTCTGAAGTACGAAGGTACAATCTCATTACCAGATAATGAGATTGTACCAAAATAATTCCTGCAGCTAGACTTGCTTTGTTCCCTTTATCTATTTGTTAAAACAGAAACATACAAATTATCAGTAAATCTTTTAATTTTCATTTTTGTTAACTCAACATGTGAGAAATTGTGACCAAAAAGCAGCACATCTAGACTCTGTGTCAACTCAATGAAAACATTTCCAAACCCACTTTGCTCTAATAAAACCAAGATTTTCTGACTGTATAATTTGGCGATTATAGGCTACTTACATGAACTGTAACTCCAAAATAGTAAGAAAGGGCAGGATGTTTTTCATACAGTCAACAGTGTGACAAACGGGACATTTCAGTAAGAAACCTGATTATCTGCTTTTCAAAACCATATAGATTAACAATCAGTCCATCAGATTTCAAGTTCTTATGCGGTAACTACCTAATGTCAGCTGGTTCTCTGTGAAAATCAACTTTTAGAGGCGAAATGCACACACCGGCACAGCTTTATAGGGGAAACAGGTATTTATTCCTCATGGAGTTATCTCCCGCAAGGTGGGGAGCACAGAAACTGGACTAAATTTAGCACTGATGCGAGCGATCTGTTCCTGAAGCTAACTTAGACATAGGACCTGTTTTCCACTGTGGAAAAAGTGAAACATAGCTTAATATTTTGGTTAATTAACAAGATTTTGGAGTGTGCAATGAAAAATAACTGTCTGAAAATGAAATATGGTTCAAATTGTTGCTTGAGGTGAATTATTTCCTCAACTAAATTTTCTGCACGGAAAAAAAAAAAAAAAAGAGTGTTTTCATGTGCTTATTCCTTTATCTTTACTCGCCAAGTGAAAATGTCCTTGAAATAGTCAGGAGTTGAAGAACTTTGTACAACAGACGCATGCAGAGTAGAAATTGAAATAATATGAACACATCTGCAGTAAAGCACATCTTTATAAAACTAGGCTGAATGGTACATTCAGTATTATTTATGTGCTATTAAAGCTGTGGTAGGTAATCTTGTTCAGAGACATTTATTTTTACTCTGGGTCAAGTGGTTCCTCATCCTGATAGTAGTCTGTACATTTTGTAATCATAACAATAATATAGTTAGACCCCTCAGTTTACTGTTATTCTGTAAGAGCTCTGACCAATCAAAATGCTCGGGCCAAGTTGAAGTGGTTCATTTCTTACATTGTGTAAGCTTCTTCATGGCTAAGAATATGCAGGAAAGATTTCCCCGACCCAGCTCGGTTTATTTGGCTCCTCCCACTAAACAGCCGAGAAAGTTGGTGGAAAAAGCTGCAAACTAGATAACCACTCAGAGAGCGCAAACCTCCGCCAAAGCATTTGAAAAATCGCTGGATCCAAACGGTGATCCGGATCACCACCAAAATTAAATCAGTCTTCCTTTTCACATTTCCAACAACTCCTGAAAATTTGATTAAAATCTGTTCATAACTTTTTAAGTTATCTTGAACACAAACAGATAAAAGCTGCTAAAAAAAAACATAATCTCCTTATCGGAGGTAAGAAAACTCCATGGATCACGTAAGGAGCAAAACCAGAGGGAGAGGAGCCAAGACAGGGTGCCACTTTCAAATTTCGCTTGCTCCCCAACATTTTACCTACCCCAGCTTTAACTAAACGTTAAGTATTATTTTTCCACCCTAATCTATAATGATATGTGACTGACTGGTGACCTATCCAGTGTACCCTGCCTCTCGCTCAAAGAATGCTGGGATAGGCTCCAGCTCCCCCACAACCTTTAATCAAACTGAGCAGTTTGGAAAATGAATGAATGAGATAAAAGAGATGCTATGTATGTTTAACCTTTTTTGAGCATTTACACATAAAACACACAATTTACATTCTTACCTTGTTCATCTAAGAGGATATTGTCTGGTTTGACATCTCTAAAAGAGACAAAAAGACAGAAAAATAAGATGTCATATAGATAACCTAAATATACTGTATGCAGATTGTCAAATGTTGATGTAAAACTTCTTCCTGTAGCAAATTACAAAACAACAAGGTTGACCAAAGTGTTTTTCCAGTGCATCTGAGAAACTTTAAACAACCAAACAGTTAAATAAACACAATAAAATAAAGTACAAAAACAGTAAAACCGACTAAAAACAGTTGTAAAGAAAGACACCATAACATTTAGAACTGATGCTGATCAAACTTAACCTAAATAAGAAACCAGAGTAAAATGGGGAGTTTTCTGGCGGTATATCAGGGCTCTTACAGAGTCGGAAGTCAGGATCTGGAAATCTTGATGTAAATTGTCAAAACCAAATTCCTCCAAAACTGATAAAAGCTTGATTATGGAGTCAGTTTCTGCTCTGGGTTATAAAATCTGTCAGAAAGGTTGACAAGAGGGATAGAGGTAGAGCAAAATGTATCAGGGGAGTGATCCAAAGGGGAATAATTTCCAAATACAATCACTTCAGTCTTTTTTCAATTAATAGTTATAAGACTTTGTGTTAACCAGTGTTTGACATGTTGAAGACAGGTATAAGCTGCAGTGGGAGGGAGACATCCCATCTGAAACGTAAATAAATTAGGATGTCATCAGCGTAACAATGAAAAGAGATATTGTACTTCCGGAAAATTTATCTCAAAGGCAGTGTATTAATTGAAGACAGTCAGACTCAATACGGACCCTTGAGGTACCCCACAACAAACGGGCTGAAGAACAGGAGGTCTCAAATAAGAACTGAGGGGATTGACTGTCAAAGGCTGCAGATGATCCAAAAGAACTAAAACAGCCATCATTACAGATCATTAAACGTCTAGAAGTGTTGCTTCAGAGAAATGTGTCCCACAGTCTCTTCAGGTAGCTCCACCCACTAAGGTGACTAGAATAGTAGCATTTCAACAGTGCTTGTTTACATCTCATGGTGGTAACGTTGAGGGTCTTTAAGAATTTTTATTTGTCTTCCACCTCAATATTTCAAGCGTTGCAAAATAGTTTAGTTCCAGTTTCATGCAGAGCTGTAGGAAGATAGTTTTAGACTCTCAGGTCTTTATTAGACAATTGTTGGACAATAAAATGGGAGAAAGAGAAATTGGGTGTCATGCAGTTATACGCCGTTGTTGAGTACTCAAACCTGGGCTGCTTTGAAGGTTTGTAGCTTTTGTAACTGAAGCAATGTCACAACAAGCAGAGTATTTTCCAATGTTTTAGACAGCTAAAATACCATATTGGTCCCACACACATCTGCAGGTTAGAAATCTAAAATGGAAACTGATGGCGTGTGTATATCAGGTAACGTGCGATCGCGCTGAGAAAAGAACCAAAGTTGTGGTGATTGGATAGAATTGCACAGATGTGCCCAATTCATGAGGAATGGCTTAATTTGGACTAAAATCAGTTTGATGAAATATTAAAAAAAAAAAAAAACACTGAATAAATAAAACTTAAAGTAAAGATGGTTACCGTCGCAGTAGCTGCGTTTCCATGACATTTTTTTGCAAAATAAAAGTGATATTTGTCTGTTTCGACAACTAACAATTGCAGTTTGCAGGTGTTTCCATTGAACAGTGTTTAGCGCATTAGTCTCGTAAAATCGCAATATTGCAAGATTTGACAAAAATTGCTGTTTATGCAAAGTAGTCACGTTTTCTACTTGCTACGGAGAATTTGCTACGGATTTTCAAAGCTTTTCTCCTTCATTTTCTTTTCTAAAGCTTGTTCCATACCACACAATCTTTACCAGAAATAAACTGCTCATGACCCCCCACGTCATGTCCTGAGACACGTAAATGAGAAAAAAGTGTTTGCATTACACTTTTGCGATATGTTTCTGTTTCGAAATGTCTGAAAAACCACCTCATGAGAATGTAAAAACTTTTAGTGATATTTAGGGCTTTCTTTTCGAAATGTAGGTGTTTCCATTAGCCATTTCTTATTGCAATATTTAGCTTTTGCGCAGTTCTAGGTGTACTGGAAATGCACCTACTTTCGCCTCTTCAGCTGAGGTTTTGAGCGGCGCTAACACCATGTGGTTTGTCTAAATACAAATAATATTTTACACATTTGATGTATTTTCAGCATTTCCACAGTTCAGCCTCATATTCAGATATTTTCCTTTTTATTTTATTTTCCAGAGTATTTCACAAACCTAAAAAATAGACTACATGTTAAAACAAACGTAAGTCATCTTCATGTAGTCCTAGTTAGTGGTCAGCTAGGGAAAGACTGGACTCAGACATGCAGCATGTGTAGATACTTAAGTCTGTAGGAGGTGTTTGTAGGCTGATGATGTGTGAATTACATGTTGGTGCAACATGTTGTGTGTGTGTGTGTGTCACTAACAGCACAGTGGGGACGAGATCCTCACTCCCTGCATTTCAAAAGTTAGCAAAGGGAACGAGAGCGCAACCATCACTGATACCCTGAAGGCTCATGCAGGTTTAACTGCACATGCTTTTTACACTAGGAACCCATGCAATAGACATGCACACACACACACACACACACACATGCACGCACATCTTGACTTTTTCTAGCCCTTCCAGCACTCCACGGGCAATTACCAGAGCACACACGGCTTATTTAATTATGCTACACAGCACACTGGTATGGAGAGCACAGGAGGCCTGCAGAGACCATATACACATCCTGTAAGCCTGCGTGTGCGTGCTGCATCTATGGAAACCTACGTAGATGCTAATACCAGCTGCCAAAACTGTTGAAGATGAGAGAAAGAGGAGGTGACAAATAGCAGATCCCACAGTACAAAGCTGGAGATACGTTCACAGGTGGAATCCTGACATGACGCGCTAAATTTACGCAGCATTTAATTCATTTTCAGCACGTGCAGGAATGTCTTTTAAACATGAAACTCCACATAAACTGAAGTTTTTCTTAGTTCAGGATCACATCTAAACAGTGAGCTGATCTATGCAGAAAGTAAAGCTTTAGTGTGGAGTGTGTGAAACAACCAGGAGCGCTAACAGAGAGAAAAGGGACTCTCCGATTCTACTTCCCTTTCTCTCCTAGGACTAATTTTACCTCCCTGGGCATGGTGACAGCTGACGGTTGCTAGGAGACCAGATACCCTTCTTCAGTTGGTGCAACAAAATAATTGCACAGTATTCTGCTGTCGAAAAACTTACAAGCGTGGGACTAAACAGCCTGTTTACCACGTTATCCACTACAATGTCAGATCAACACCACCAAGTCTCAGTGAGTCTGAAGATGATCTCATTCACTCAGTCTCACTCTGAGGCTGCTGGCAGATGTAGTGGTGCGTATATTGCATACAGCATACTATACCCCCGCCTGAGCAGCTAAAAATAACCACAGATTCACATCAGTAAAGGCTGTATTCAATCATGTGTTAAGAGCCAGTTCCTGAGCCACAACATGGAACAAAGACCAATCCCAGAGTTTATGAGACGAGGAGGCAAAGTCTAGTAAAATGAGATATTACAGAGTGGTGATGAGGGTTCATTTTGACAGTAAACTTTGGTTTTGATTTAAAGTCTTATGACTAATATGTTTGATTTTAGGTACTGGAGTTTTTGACTGTTCCACTCCAATAAAACAAACATAATATAAAGTTTAATAGTAAAGGATACGCTAACATTGAATTTCTGAAGTCATTTATCCGTAGGTGACTCAGGAGCCAACAGTTATCTGATGCCTTTAGTAACTGTGATGAGAATGAGAGAGAGAGAGAGAAAAAAAAAAAAGAGTATTGTCTTTGAACACTTATTATGTTTCTTAAATTTGTGTCAGTCAGTTCTTACTGGCCGTCTCACAAGAGCACGTTTATCTTGGAATAAATTCGAGGGTAGGTACAGATATTGCTTCAAATGTGCTGTTTCCACTAGAGTTCCTGGCTCCAAACAGTTTAATATTTTCTTTTGCTTTATATCAAACATGAAACGTCTTTATATGTCTGCTCTTTTCTTTCTTCCCAGTGCTGACATTTTGTCACATTAGTTTCATAAGATCCAAGCTGGGAAAAAGGGCAACTGCCCACATGGGGACGAAAGCCTGGAGTTTTTACACCATCTATTGATCTATCTCGCTATCAACACTCTCTCACTCCCTCTGTGTGTGTGTGTGTGTGTGTGTGTGTGTGTGTGTGTGTATATATATATATATATATATATATATATATATATATATATATATATATATATATATATATATATGTATATATATATATATATATATATATATATATATATATATATATATATGTATATATATATATATATATATATATATATATATATATATATATATATATATATATATATATATATGTATTGTATGTGTCTGTGTCTCTTGCCCTGCCTTTTGTCCCTTGTCTTTGGGCAAAAGGCAGGGTACACCCTGGACAGCTTGCCGGTCCAACGTAGTACATTTTATATATATATATATATATATATATATATATACGTTCTATGTTCTTCTGACTTGAAGCGGGGAGATTCGGCACCTGTCAATCAAAAGGACACGCCCCTAAATATGCAGAACTTCGAGAATAAATTACTTTTAAACGGGTGAGTTAGAAAAAAATTCACTCCCCCAATGATCCTGACCTATTAAACAGAAGATAACATGTAAACATGTTTATTTCTGCTGTGAAGTTGGTCTTTTTAACATGGGAGTCTAGGGGGATTCACTCTGTTTTGCAGCCCCGAGTGGAGGAAGGGGGGACTGCAGTTTTATGCACCGTCACTGTTAACTGCCGGAGGCTCCGTCCATCTTTCAAATTAAGTCTACAGCCGTAACGCGACGATGTTATGCGACGATGTTACGCGGGGCTTAAACATGAGGCTGTAACACAACGCCGTAACGCGACGTCGTAACGCGACGCCGTAACACAACCCCTTAATCCCTTAATAAGAAAGAACACAAACTGCTGGTCAGTGTCTCACCCAGTGTTATTTAGGCATGTAGTCAGGCGAAACCTGGAATCAATCCTCCAACTTTCTGGTTGAAAGACAAGTGTTCTTCCTCCTGAGCTACAGTCTAAAGCCCACCTAAATTTTTTATCTGCTTCTATTTCTGTTTTCATTCAATTCCACTGCAGGAAACAGCCTTTGTCGTGGGCACATAGCTATTCTTTAAAACCAAAGATACATAACCCACAATGGAGGAGGTGCGGTGGTTTCAATCATGAACAGTAAAATACATTCTCTGCATTTATACATCCCTAATCTTTCAGATTAAGTGAGAAAACTCACCTACACTAGGTTAGATCAGTTTGATTGACTGTGCATAAAGACTAGCATGAATAGGAGTGGATCAGGAGAGTAAATGATTACCAGAGGATGACAGTCTATAAAAACATAAGGCAAGCTGAAATGACAGCACGTTATCTACGGTTTGCAGGACTTTCCACCATCATGCATAGCTGAGTTTGCAGAAACACTCTTCAGAGATGAAACTAACACACAGCTGTTGTACAAAATCAAGTTTGCACTAAAAGTATATTAATTTGCTTTATTCTGCTCCCAAAGTGTACGCATATAAACACAATGTACACACAGGTTTGTGACACGCACACACGTGTTTGTTTGAAGGAGGAAATGTAGCCTGGATAAGATTTTGAATGTTGTTCAAACAGTTTTTCAGCCATCTGCGGCAGTAAATCTGCAGTCTGTGGGGATCGAGCTTTTTCGTTTACTGGAGCGAACACACACACGTGCTTACTGTACTTCACTGCTGCACTCAGCATATCTGAGTGGAAGCTTTGGATAGTGAGGCTACACTGATTAAAGGTGGTGTGTGGCAACAACTACAAAGACGTGTGTAATATCTTTAGATATGTTAAGTCTGATTCACGTGTTTATTCACACTGAGGCTAATAAATACACTTTCTGAAATTCAATAACATTCCCAGTTTATATTTTATTAAACTGGCTTCTACTGTATGAAATAAAACACTATTTGACATAGTTTTGGCAGCATGACTAGTGCAAAATATATCAAATTTAACAGTCAAAATAAAAACCTGACTAAAGCCCTCTAAGGGGCTGCAGGGCAGCACGCCATCTGACAGGATAAGGTGGTGTAAGCTGACATGGCGTGATACTAACCTTTAAGGTCAATGTGGATGCAGGTTAAATGAGTCAAAGGGACAGGATGAAGGTGTGCATGAAAAAATATCTTTACTAAGACACCTGAGTCATGTCCATAGCCTGCAGAAGTGTTTGCACTGGTAATTAGAAAGGCATTGTGACTTCAGACCAACTAACAGCGCTTCCACCAAGAAAAAAAGATTAAACTCATCCTGGTGTTTTGAGTTGTAGCCTGAGGATTAAATCAGGACATTCATAAATTATCATGAACGTCAAGTGCATGTTGGAGAAACAAAAATAAATTAAATAAAACTTGCAGTTCTAGATGCAACCTTGAGCTGATTTTCTGGTTTTTTGTTTTTTTTTTCATATTTAAAAATACGAATATGAAAAAGTGAACTTTGGCCTGAGGCTTATCATACGTGCTGACACAAAATGATGCAACTGGCTGGCAATGCTGAGGCTGATTATTTTGACAGCGCTGTCTAGTAATGTTCTGCATTCATTAGTGCATTCGGGGGTTAACTGAAGTTGAATTTATTATTAAAAGTCACTATAATCAAGTGTAAAATCCAAAAACCAAGAACCAGTGATTTTCACCATTAAAACTCATCTATAAGTAATAAATTACATGGATTCTTTAAATGATAGGATATTCAAAATCAATCAGTCTAAACTGCAGAGTACCAAAATGTTACATGACAACCAATATATTTGTACCTATGGATGATGTGTTGGCTCTGCAGGTAGTCCAGCGCCAGTGTCATCTCACAGAGGTAGAGTTTGACTGCGTCCTCGCTGAACTGGACGTTCTGCTGCAGGTGGTAGCGCAGATCTCCTCCCAGCAGGAGGTCAACCACCATGAACATGTCCTCCTCATCCTGGAACGAGTACCTGGATGTAGTGAGACCACACGGTATTCAGTCACCCTGTCCAGGTGAGTGGAGGGGACATTCAACACATGCTGACAAACAGAAGCGAACAGTGAGAGCACTGGAGCAAACGCTATCAAGTATGTGGACGGAGATGCTTTTCATGCATTACATACAATGTACTTAATATGCAACGTTTATGACATGCATGTTTATGGGGATCCACAGGAGGACAGACACTGCTGTCAAACACAACATGAAAACATGCTCTATGCATGAATCAAACTACAACAAGCACTGGGTCTGCAAACTTTGTTTCATTAATATTTATAATATTTATACATGCAGATGTGTGGTATTCAGCAGAGTTGTTTCATCATTCTTTCTAAGGGTGAGTAAAGTCAACACTTCCGAGTCAATTACCATGAAGAACGTGGATTCATGTTTGTTTTTCAAAACTAGATTTTGTTGGGTTTTTTTTTATCTGTTTGTGGAGTTATTTAAGAAGGACGCAACCGCTGCTCTGATTAGTGGAGCAATGGCCCGCTCTACACCTGCTGATTACAGCTGCATGTGTGTTTTCACAGTTTTAGTTAGCTGTCAATCTTCCTGTGTTGTTTTCCATCTTTGTCATAGCTCGCAATCATTTCAAGAGCACTGGTAATTCTTTTTCACCTGGAGCCACAGTGCAAACATTCATTCAGCCACAAAAAAGGTAAAAAAAAAAAATCCAAAAAAAGTTGAAATATGTTCAGTTAGGTCAGGGGTCACCAACTCCGGTCCTGAAGGGCTAACATCCTGCAGGTTTTATTGTTTTCCAGGTACAACACACCTGGCCCAAACCAATGGCTCATTAACAGGCAGGTGCAGAAGATGACAACAAGTTCTTGGAGAACCTTTTCACTTGGATCAAATGTGTTGTACAAGGGAAACACTAAAACCTGCAGGATGGTAGCCCTCCAGGACTGGAGTTGGTGATCCCTGAGTTAGGTCATTCTGAGTGTATCAACTATTGGTGATCGGGGGAAGGGTTTGGTTTTTACTGTTCATAGCAGCATAAATACATCATGATGCAATGATGAGATGTGACACAATTATGCAACATCTGAAACTGCCCAGCGTAGTGTTGCATACTGCATGTTTGGGCCGGATAATGTACAAACAAGCGTCCTCTTCCTGCCATCCTTTTAAGCATGACTAACGTCCACAGTTGTCACAATAACATACCAGTTATTAAGAGAGGCAGTGGTTGTCAAGTTTGAGCTCGACAAAAGTTCATCTCTTTTTTGCGATGTGCTTTAATTGGAGGTCGTTTGTGGTCCACTAAACACTTTTGTCAATCAGACTTACTAATCATGAACAGCTAATTAAAACAGCCCCACAGTGATCTGTGAGGGGATTCATAACGCTCCGCAATTTATGCCCCATACACTGGAAAGGAAACATTAAATTACACGAGCGAACACACTCTTTCAGGACACAAGATCCTAATTAGTCATCTAAGCAAAATAAAGGCAGACAAATGATTTAAAAGCCCCCCTCCCCTCCCACCACCCCAGGAGGGAAAACAGTCTGAGCCTTGGTGATTTCTTTTCTATCAAACCTGGCTTTATGTAACTGCTACTGAGCCACTATTTTATTTCTCATTGAAGCTCCTATACTGTGGTGGTAAGAATTCTATTTATAGCTGCAGGTTTCCTCTGCATCTTTAAGTCGGAGGACCTGAACTCTCACTGGGACATTCTGCTTGCTCATATTCAGGAGCAATTTCCTGAATCTCTTTGAGAGAAACGGGGAGGGCTGAGTTTGTTGCCGAGGAAAATAACTCCATCTTCAGCTCTGAGATAAAAGGAATAAACAACTGGAGTCCAGTCCTTTCTTTTCTAATATGACAAAGCATGATATGGTAAAGGAAAAAAAAGAACATTAAATTCCACCTGATGCAAAAGTAGGATGGGACTTTCAACCTCACTGGAAATGAAGTTAAATTTATCAGTATTTTCATCCAGTGGTCCTACGTTTGCGTTCCCTGCTGGTGCCGCTGTCACAGGCACTCACCTACAACAACCTGAGTACACCAGCCTGGTCTGACCCTTCAAGGCTCGGCTTCACGGTTAAAACACGGAGCAGACCCCACCAGATGGCCAACCACAGCATGTTGTTTGCCTTTGGCAGGGATTCCTCACCGTCACCTTTTTATCACCTCGTTGACACAATCTGATTCCCGGCTTCCAGTTGACAGATGAGCTTCCTCGGAGGCGGCCCCTTGATATCTCTGAGCCCAGCAAAACGATCCTCTGAGTCCACTGCTGAAATGTCTGGGCTCCTGAGAAAGACCGTGACGGGCTCTCTTTGGTTGTCACTTCCTTCCTCACCGTCGCCGAGGTGACAAGATGTCAGATAAGGGCAAGCAAGCGGAGCATATGAAAGCCCCGACGCTGATCAGCCATGACACCTTTAAGGCTTCCACAAAGGATAGAAGAGGAAACACAAACAATGTTTTCCTCGTTTTTTTGGGCAATTCTTTGCTTCAAATAAGCCCAATGTGAATTCCACAAATTTGACAGAATGTAAGTAAAAGGACTCCCCTGCTATCTTGGAGATGAGAGGAATACAAATGGAAGAGCTGTCACTGGGAAAGGGAGACGTTTTAGTTGAAGGGCACTTGTTTGAAAAGAGTGTTTGAAGAGATTTTCTGACACTTACTCTGCTCTTGGTATCAGTGGAAGCAGGTTAAAGAGCAGCATGTGTGCAGAAATGAGAAAATACAAAGGGTTTAAGTATCTCCTTTGACTATTTTTGCCTCATAATGCAACCAATTTTCTTACTTCTATCAAGCGTGTAAAAACCAACAGTGTATTAGAGGGCGGATTTATTACTGTTTGTAGGCTTCATTCAACCATTCAGACATTGTATTAAGGCATTATGATCCCCACACAGTGGATATAAAAGTCTAGACACATAATGAATCAGTTTTGGGGAAAGATAAAACAAAATGAAAAACATAAAGGTGGAAAGCTCTGAACTAATACTTTATAGGAAAACTACAGAAGAGCGACTGAACTGTCCCTTTCTCTGTTTCTTTTCTTCTCGAGCTTCATTGACATTTCAGCCATGGTGCACATTGAAAATGGCGAGTGTTGATATCCAGTTGCTGGCACAACTAAAGGCCCATTTATGCCAAATGCTGATCAGAGATGTGGATAATTGTCTTTCCTCTGCCTTTTTTACATGCATAATGTTGTCCACTTTTGGACTTCCCTTGTAGGTGGTTATTCTGATGGAGCAAACAGAGTAGTACTTCTGGAGACCAAAGGGGTAAGGATGAGCCGTATAGCTGTTGTACCGCTGTCAACCATGCTGCCGCCTTTTATGTCTTTTTCTAAGAATGTACATTATTATGACCTCCAATGTTTAATGCCTCAAACTAAAGTCGGAATTCGGAGCTGAACTCTGAACTCTTCCTGCCTTCTGGTGGATGTATTGACTCAAAACCATTCCAGCTTATGGGGTTCAAGAGAGTATGAAAGCAATGATGTTTCAAATGAACGTACAGTACCTATCTACGTATGCAAATGTTGCATAAACTGGCTTTAAAGCAAAAGTTATGGCTCTTGTTGTGAGCCTGTCTGGTTATGCCATGTTACCTATAAATTATGAGGTGATTAAGTTTTGGTTATCTTCCTGTAAATAGATACATTTGACAAAAAAAAACAAAAAACTTCAAACAAAAAGAAAAAGCAGTGAAACAATTAGTTTGCATACATGATAATACAGGACAAAAACATTTGACAGAATTTGTTTCACCTTGTTTTTTTTTTTCTCCGAAACACCAAACTGACACATATCAGCAGAATCCTGCATAATTTCTATATTTCATGATAATTATACTGTACAGTTTTAAAAAAAGAAGTAAACCAGAGCTTTTAACAACTTTGTGAGGTTGGCCTCTCTCATCGCTGATGGATGTTTACACCTCCCACTGCCTCTGTCAGGAACAAAACATCTCCACAGACCAATCACATCCCATATGTCACATGCTTAACCTGCTGCCCTCTGGCAGATGCTGCAGGTGCATCAAAGCTACAACAAACAGACCTAAAAACACTTTCTTCTCTGATGCAGTCATGTTTCTGATTTCAGACGTGCTCTCCCTCTTTTCACTTAATCTGTCCAATATTTACTTTTATTGATACAGTTGGATGTCCTACAGTTACATGTGTTTTGTTAATTTGCAATTTTAACAGCTGAATTTGTTTAATAACATAAATGATTACAGTTTTTTAACATGTATGTTAATTTCGGTCGCTGGTGGCATCATCTGGTATAAAGGTTTGAGGAGCGGCTATCATGTTGTCATTGTACACAATGACAATGAAGGTATTCATCTATTCATTCCTTCACTGTAAAAATTTAGCAAAACAGAAAAATGGCTTAAATGCCTTGACCCACCAAACTGTATTGTAGGTGAGCACGCTGAAAGCTGTTAAACTGCTTTGCAGAATCTCCTCATTTGGAAAAACAGCGGACCACCTGACATTATTACTGAAACTCTGTAAATTAATCTGTGCAGCCCCCACTGAAAGTAAAATAGGAAACATCTTTTGGAAGTGTAAGGATGAGGTACAAAAACTTGGGTTCAATTGTAGCAAGTTACAGTAAAAAGCTAAAAAAAAAAAAAAAGTACTGAAATAAAAATGGAAATTCTACTGATTTACAGAAAGTTTTATAATATTTCCAGTATCTGATACAGTTAGGGTAGATATATAGATAAAATTTGATTAGGTATTTAAGAATAAATATAAAATGATGTTGAGTGAATATTTTACAGTTTTTGCCTCCAGGATGCTGCGTCATGTTCCAGGTGAGTTTGGCTTTGCACACAGCATCACACTTTAGCAGGAACATCACCACACCGGACATTCTAACATGCAAACCATAGCTGATTCAGATAAGACAAGCAAAAGGATGTTATCAGAGGAAGAACAGATGAGAAAGACAAATGGACAGAGCAAGAGATCAGACAAGAGTCAACATCAGACTGACTTTTACTTGCTGGACAGAGCTCAGAGTTCAGAATGCAAGATGGATGCCAAATAATCTATTGTTTGGGGATGAGACCAAGCGGCAACCTCTGGTTGTTAAAAGTGAAGCCTATGCGGAAGTGCATAAAACTGCAGTTCCCCCTTCATCCACTAGGGGCTCCAAAACAGAGCAAATCCCCATAGACTCCCATGTTAAAAAGGCCAACTTCACAGCAGAAATAAACATGTTTACAGCCTGGTTCAAAAATCCATTTTCAGTTTATAGGTCAGGTTTACCTTCATGACAACTGTTGGGGGGAGTGAATTTTTTCTAACTCGCCCGTTTAAAAGTAATTTAATCTCGAAGTTCTGCATATTTAGGGGCGTGTCCTTTTGATTGACCGGTACCAATCTCCGGCTTCAAGTCAGAAGAACGTAGAACAACTGCGGTTTTTAGCTGATTAACAACGTGACTTAGCTTTAGCTCACTTACCTCCGTTAGCTGGGTAGCTCCTGTTATCTCTGGGTTAGCTTGCATAACTTTTAGCTACAGAAAGCTCGGAGTTCGCTCGATGTCAATCATCCACCATGACACTCACGGCTGCAGTCTCAGCTCCACCTCTTTGCCTAGGTGCTTCTTAAATTTATTTGCTGGAGGACTTGTGAGTGACCAAACAGCCATCCAGACTCAGATATAAAGATTTTATTTCCAGTCTTTCATAGACTGATGCTGAAATGGGTCATTTAATGTGTTCTCCTGCATTTGTGATTATGACAGATTATTGAGTGGAGCTTTTTAATGAGCACAAAGGAGTATGAACAAACATCTGGTAGTTATTAGAGGTCAGGGGAGAGCTGTTACTGTTCAAAACCAGGAGGAGGCCATGCAGAAATGCCAGGACGGGAGTAAGTTGGGACAGTCAAAGCAGTGAGAGCGGAGGGTTAGCTGGCTGGAAGGAGCACAAGGAACAGGCTGAAATAATGAGGCCACAATGACAAATGAGCCCTGGGAGGTAGGGAGCAGAGAGGGAAATAGGGGGACAGCAGAAGAGGAGAAACAGTTTTGAGGAAAAAGCGAGCTTGTGATGCTGTTGGCCCAAGCTGCCTGAAAAGTTTCACCGGCCTACATGAAGTTGATGACTGGCTGCATGACTCAATCACAAGACACTCGCAAGCTCCTCAGAGGATTCCTCCAACAATGGTGTGACTGAGCGCTGCCCCTCTGCAGACTCCAACCAGTTGCCTGAAGACAACACCTACACTGCCCTGGTTTCACGTAGTGCACTTTGAAAGCCATGTCCTACAAAAAAGTTCCTGTTTAAAAGGAATATGTGCCCTTTTTTTTTTAGAAAGTCTAAAGTCCGGGACAAAATAATCTGTGGATGGAGTGCTGCATGAGACTGAACTGCTCAACCTCCCAGAATAGCTCTGAATCACACAGGGCTTCTCTGGTGGGTGTATCAGGGGTGGGCAGGAGTGGGGAATATATGGAGCAGGGGGACGTCTTTGCGGAGTCATCCAGCAGGAATAATCTACTCCCAACTGGCAAAAAGACCAAGGTGATAATGGTTCGTTGTAAGCGGATGGAAATTGGGCCTACTCTAAATGGGTCCCATTTGCCAAGCATTCTTACAAATGTATTCTTAAATCCTATTTAGGAACTTTATATGGTGATTATGACTCACAAAAATCTTCATAGGTTAATAGAAATATTACAGATCATGTTCCAACATGATCACTTTCACTGGGGAAAATTTAAGTATTATTTTATTAATCTTTTTCATTCAGCAACAAGCTGCAGACCAGACAAATATAGTCCCGTTTCCGGTCGTCCTTCAAATACCACTGAAATAGACTGCATACCTGAGCATTAAAGCACGTTCACCAAATCCACTCCCTCTCTCACAAGCAATGCCCATAGACTGTATATAAGAGATGGACGGAGCCTCCGTGGCGTCACCCGTAGGTTTCTAAAGAGCTGAATTAAAGCTCATTGGGCGGTTCTTATCGTCACCATCTTTGCAACGTCACGTGTGTTGTCTCTCCCAGAACATACAAAAATGGGCAAAGAAGTAGCACTGAGAGGGGGGCTGTAAACATCATGGTGGATGACTGACACACTGTCAATCTAAAGGACACACCCCTAAACAAGCCAAATTTTGAGATGAAATTACTGAACAAATTAGTTAGAAAAAAATTCACCCCCCTCACAGTTGTCATGAAGGTACCCTTACCTATTAAACCTAAAATGGATTTTTGTACCAGGCTGTAAACATGTTTATTTCTGCGTGAAGTTTGCCTTTTTAACATGAGAGTCTATGGGGATTTGCTGTTTTGGAGCCCCTAGTGGATGAGGGGTAAACTGCAATTGTGGGCACTTTGGTATAGGCTTCACTTTTAACTGCCGGAGGTTACCTCTTGGTAATGCCATAAATGCCTATGTCAACTGCAACTCCCAGATTCACCTGCTTGATGTGGTTTTCCATCCATTTATTGTCCATAGTGCTTATTCCAATGCAGGGTTGAAATGGGGGGCTGGTGTCTGTCCCAGTGGCTTCTAGGCGAGAGACAGTGTACAGTCTGGACACGTCGTCAGTCCATCTCAGGGTCAACACAGAAAGGTAAACAACCACCCACATTCACATTCATTCACAGGGAATGGAGTAAAGTGACTGATGTCTTTAGATGGTGGGGGGAAGCCGGAGAGAAACCCCACAGGGATTTAAGGTAAATTAAAAGTCAGCCTTTTAATTTACCTTAAAAAAAAAATTTACCTTTAAAAAAGAACAAAAAAAAAAAAACATCATAATGACTACTTTTATTCAGAGATGGAAGTTACGCCCTGACCTCTTGATTAATAGCATCTCTGACCAACCTGCAAACTCAAAGAGGTCCAAAGAGATTATGACTTAAGAAATTTGAAGGAAAGACTGGACTGTAGGCCAACATTGATACCAGCAAAAGTAGATGAAGCAAACCCTTGTATAGCATCATGCACGAAGCTGAGGACCTACCAGTCTGTCGGTGAGTTCCATCTACAAATGTTTCGATCTACTTTAGCAACAGCAAGAAGATTCACACAGTGTGAACCAACTAAATGGACAAACCGTCAACCCTTTTCAAGACTTCCTACAAAGAAATTCTCCAAAACATTCGTGTTCACACAACTTGGAGACTGTTTTCTGCAACACCATCTGTACTTTCTGTTTCATACTGCACCTCCATCTCTACATACGGTTCTATCCATCCATCTATCATTTCAGCTGCCCATCCATCCCTTTGGCCCTTCACTCCATTAAAGGTCTTGTTAAAATTGCTGACTGATTTGTTCCACGGTCTCCAAAGGCCTTGTTCCATCCAGGCCTGAAATCAATATTCCTAATGGAGGCTGAACAGGATAAGACACATCCATCCTCACCGCTGCCCCCGCTAGCTTTCTGACTCATGGAGGGGATGGACGGCATGCAGAAGTCACCACAGCTGACTCATCCTCGTTTTCAACCCTGCAACCTTTAGAAATCTTTAAGGCGAGCCCGAGGGACTGCTGTTGTTCCAACTCTTTAGTGGCAGTCGCTTACAGCTCTGTTGCAGTCCGGGTGCTCATGATTCATCGATGCCTTTATGGACATGTAGGGACAACAGGCAATGGGAAAGATTTGTGGAGCTCCTACACATAAAAAATGCTGCAAAACAAACATCTAATGTTTCTTCTCTTTAGGAAGACGTGACCTCTGAACTTTACAGTTTCAAACATAATGAGGGAAAGAAGAAATCTGTGTTTTCTCATGTGTAGCAAATCCTTACAAGGATTTGTGTGGATTTGGAGTTTGCAGCAGATGCTGGTTAATTTTTCCACCTCTGAAGTAATCCATTTGGAGTACCCCCAACTCCTACACAAGGCTTCTGTGCACGAAGGGAATGGTCTCAGCAATTACTGTGGGTTGCAGACTTAACATCCTCCGTGCTTAAGGCAGCCTTTACCCGACTGATGGGATTCAGTGCGGGCTTTCACAGGGTTGCTTCCAAATGCATTTCCTCTGAAGCAGGAGCTTCAAAAGCACAGCACAATTCAGGATGACTCAATGGAAGCAGAACCCAGTTTCCCGACACAAAGTGTGCCTGTGTGTGTAGGTATGAGCTGGAGGATATCTTACAAATCCTCTTAGTCTGCACATCTCTTCTTTGACTAAACAAATCAATGCCAAATACTTTCTCTGCTGTTTTGCGCTTCTTCTCTGTTCTTGATGATCCGCCATCTCCCCAATCTGTGATTGTGAGAGTCATTATTTCAGTTAGAGCAGCCTTGTGTATTTTCCTGCACTGTTTCCAGCTCTGATTGTCAGACTAACTACTGGCATCTTGTCAATAAAAACACTCCCTATTTTCTCACGGGTTGGATTAACTTTTCTTTTTTTTTTTCCCATATAGTTTACTATTGAGAATTGGCACCTCCCAAAAGCCCCAGCTGGTCCCTCGCACATCCATTAATAATGCACCGAAAGCCCAAATGCCAAGTGCCAGAAATCGTAATGTTCTGTTTGAGAAGCCAATGGATCAGGCAACTGTCAGATCTCCCAGGATTTGGGAAAAACAGCGTGCCCACGCAGTGAACCAATTACTTTCCTGGTTGTTATACAGTGAGGAAGACAAAGAGAAAATGAAGCAGAGTTCTCATCAGTCCTATCTCATTACCTGCCCGGTGGAGACACTGTCTCAAGCAGCAGCTAAATTAAGCATGCAGTTAATGTGATGCTTACTGGTACAATACATAATAATGCAGTCATATGCAGAGACAGTAGAAAGAACTAACTTCTCCTTCATGCCTAACTTTTATTGATCAACATATTTTACAGAAAATAATCTTCAAAGCAGTTGTGGTCTTGATTAGCATGAAACCAATTAAAACCCAATTTTTAGTCGGTGTTTGACTAGAAATGTGCACAATCCTGGAGTCTAAATTAGAATTTGATGGCAGAACCTGTTAGTCTGGCACTCGTCTGGCAATTATACCATTTAAATATCACCACAGTTGTTGTTCTTCAGATTCTCACACACTACCCAGCATATCTCGGTCATGTATGAGTGACAGCAACATGCTCAAAATGTGTCGTTCTCTCCTGCATCCCTCGTTGATGCCTCATTTCTGATACAAATTTGACGTGTTCTATACGTGTTTTACAAAGACCAGACACAAGCAGACCACCACCACCACCACCACCAAATCTAGCATCGCTAAAACAGAGAGTATTTGCAAAAATGACAAAACACTGGGGTTCATTTGGATGTTGTTGCATCCTCAATAAAATATTCTGATGTCAAACTCATGCAGATGCAGATCTGCCTCTTTATTAACTACATTTTTATCTGCTTGCACCCTCTTTTTCCTGCAGAAATGCCTTAATTCAACAAGTTTTTGGAAACATTCCTCAGAGGTTTTGCTCCATACTGACATGAGGCATCATCCCTGATGAGAATCTCCCGTTCCACCACATCCCAAAGCTGCTCTGTTGGACGGAGATCTGGTGACTGTGAAGACTGTTGGAGGACAGTGAACTCATCGGCATGTTGGAGAAAGCAGCTGGAGATGATGTGAACTTTGTGACATGGTGCAACATCCTGCTGGAAGTTTCCATCAGGCTGCGGCTGTGGTATGTAAATCATGTCATGTTGGTACTAAGTGACCCAAAGTGGGCCAAAAAATGTCCCTCACACCATTATACCTCCAGCAGCCTCCAGCAGCAAGAAGCATTTATACAATGTAGGGTGGTTTCATGTGTTTATGATGTTTCCAGCAAATTCTGTCTCTACCATCAGCATGTGGAGCTGAAATGGAGACTCATCAGACAAAGCAACGTTTTTTCCATCTGCTATTGTCCAGTTCTGGTTACTGCGTGGATTGCAACCTCAGTTTCCTGTTTTTAGTTGACAGGAGTGCATCTTCTGCTGCTGAAGACCATCTGCTTCATAGATGGATGTGTTGTGTGTTCAGAATGATTAACCATTTCTTTTAAAGAAGCGAAACTGAACTTTAGCAGATTCAGTGAGGTGTCCTGTAACGATGATTAATTCAGTCTTTGAGCCGTCTCCAGCTAGTGAAAGTCAGTCTGATATTGATTCTTATCTTATCTCTTTCTGTCTTCCTCACTCTTTTTTTCCCTTCACCTTGTCTAACAATGTCCTCTTGACTTTCTTTGCCGAATCAGCCATGAAGTGCTGGAGTTTGATGCGGTGTGTAAAGGGAAATGAAGCTGTAATGACATGCTACTAGCTGAAAGACAAAGTTGCAAAGTCCAGTTTCTCAGCCTCAAGACAATACTGGCAAGCAACAGCTCCAAAAGTTTACCTAATAAATATCACTTTGCATCTCTGACCCATTTGATAGCAAAGTTTTGATGTAAAAAAAAAAAAAAGTCTCATAGTGCTACTTTAACAATCAGACTGGCAGGTGTATCTAATGCAATTGAGTGGGGAGTGTATATTTCCTCCATGAAGATCCCAGTTCACCCCAGTCACACATATCAAATCCATAATTCAGAATTAAAAAGACCACCATTCACATAGGCAATGTTCCTGCACCCAGTTATATTGATGAAAGAAAATGGACAACTTGGGTGGTACGACTCTCTAAAGTCCATATCAAGGATCACAGAAAATACCACATTTTGGAAAATACTTGAAACAACCAACCCGTCATCCTTTCATGGGGTCTGATTCTCCAGTCTGTGTCTTCATGCTGATGTATTTGTGTACACGCATGGCACATCATTTCCTCTGTCCAGTTACGCTATTTGATCATGAAAAATGCTGTGTAGCATCTACTGGTGTTTCATCACCACGAACTGTGAAATGTTCGTTCTCATTGTGACTGTTAGCTTACTTGTTTGGATGACATTGTTTTTCTTTCGTGTTTCACATCACTCTTGTTCCGTCTTAGCTGCCTTTTCTTTTCTGCTGCCCACTCAGCTCACCTGCCTTCCTGCTGCAATCTCCTTCAATCCAGCCGACGCTCACCATCACCTCAGATTCTCCAGAGTAGTTAGCAAGCTAGTAAACTTTTAATTTCTGTCTTTGTACACTTTCTCATTCAGCTAATCAAAGTAAATTTGCCTAATTTCTAATAACTGATTGCTCATGGTTCATACGATAGTCATAAAAAATATCTCTCACTGATGGAAAATCATCTGCTCTAGAGGTTTTCCATGTTCAAGTCTCCTGTTTTGCAGCTACCGAGATCATGACTTTTTACTAAAGCCGATTAATGGTTGTCATTTTCAATATTATAAACAACTGAGAAAAGAGAATGTGTAACATGTGGCAAGAAAAGCTTTTCATTGTTAGAAAACAGAAGAACTGGATGAAAGAGCATGCAAGTCTATCTCTGTAGCCATCTGTACGACTCATACAACCCCGACAAAAGTCATCTGAACCCCATTCAGTGCAACACGTCTTCATATATGGGTTAAGCAACACTTTAAAGTTTCTAAACAATTCTTACTCTTAGTCTTGGACAAGGGAATGAGTTTTTCTGAGCTAGACCGGTCCTTCTCTGAGTTTCTCACAAGCACAGAGGAGGTGTGAAACTTTTAATTCCCACATAGCTGCAATGATATAGTGTGTTTGTCACTAATGGGCACTCAAAATAGTGCTGGATGCAGAGGATGTGCGGGAGAGTGGAACAGCCCAGCACATGGAAAACTAGAACACAGAAGGTCCTGGCAGCCAGATACTCCTGCTGGGAAGTGTAAAAAAATAAATAAATAATAATACTGATCAACGACTCATTAAAATGCCTTCAGTTTGCTCATGTGGAGGAGCTTCTCTAGCAGGCGAAAGTATACAGTAATTTGAACTTACATCATTCAGAGCTCAGCGAGGGAACGAGCCCAGGACACGACTTTGTCCTGGTTCATCTACACACCCGCTGCACGCAATCAATTCATCATGGAAGGTGCGACTGGCAAAACATCCTGGCAGCGATTGCTCAGGGAAGATATGCACATGCACAATTAATATTCAGCCAATTACAGAGGAGTAAAGTGCTTTTTGTGTAACACACCGTGAATGTCGTGCCAGCGCACACCCCCCCCCCCCTTCAACCCTCTCTTTGTTACATTTAGAAATGTGTTCTGCCTAAAAATTTGTGTTTAGTAATGACAGCCTCCTCCATTCACCCACATATCAGACTCGAGGGGAGACTAAGGTCATTTCAAACCACGGTAATTATCAAATGTGCGCTTCATGAGCCCAGACTCTAAATTAATAGCTTCCAATATCTCCAGTGTAAACAGTTTCTTAACCTAATAGGTACTGATTTCAGGAGGGAAAAATCAGTTTTCAGCCTTAATTAAGCAAAACTTTTTTTTTTTTTTTTTTATATCACTTAGTGCTAAATGTGTGTGTGCACCACCAGGAATATTCACAAACAGTACATCTATTTAAAGGCTGCAGCAGATTTTGAGAGGAAGCATGCACTTGTCTTTGGGGAATCTCTTTAGGCTGAGCGTACAAAATGCACAGGCAGGCAAAGCAGGCGATCGACACAGGCGACAGCAGACCACACTGAAAGTGTAAAAACAGGATAGTCACCAGAGATTTACTAAAAAAACATGTTCAATTTCCTGTAGGATCTCAAGCTCTCTAAAGACGTTTCGGACCTCATCTCTCTCTATGCACTGCTGTTTGTTCATGTACTTCATGGCGTACATCTTCTCGGTGTCCCTCTTTTGCACAATGCATACCTGCAGCAGGAAAAAGAGACGGGTTGGAGAAAAATGGGGAAGAAGAAGGGAAAGAAACGGGGGGGTGGAGAAAAAAATGAAACATGTCAGAAAAAGTAAGCATATTGAAGAGATTTGTACAGAGAAAAACAATGCTTCAACTGAGACATAAGGCGAACACAGATCTAATTGCGATGGCGTTTAAGCCGGATTTCAGATCCACAGAGGCGGCCACGCAGCTATGCAAATAGAATATGTTTTGAAAACAGCCCACAGCATCCTTCAGCTGTTGATTAATACGACAGCAGGGTTGGATACCCTACAATCGCGCTTAAAATGCTGATGCGCTGAGCAGCTCTAATACAGAAAGTCGTGTAGCCCACGCCGCCTCCAAGCAAATGCCCTCGTTAATTATTCAAAACCAGTTTTGGGGTTTTGGACAGGAGGCATCTGGCAAAGGTCAGGGCCGGGACAACTCCAGACAGGTGAGAGCTATTATAATACTTCAGTCCAACAGACTGAGGGACCGATCTTTAAGGCTCAATATGTGGGGTCACTTATTCTGCTTTTTTGACTGAAGTGTTTTTACAGTTCAATCAGGAAACTATGTAAAACAATGTGTACAGAAATTGGTTCTATTTTTTTTTATATAATAATATGCATCTCATTTATATGAAAGAGAAAAATAAGAAAGAAATCGGCATCATCAGATGCAATAAGCTGCCGTCCAGTTTTAGTCCTGCTGATGTTTTGTGCATGACTGAAATTAAAGGTGGAACTCCTGTGCAGCTCATATGAGCACAGCTGGGTGAATTCAAAGAATTATTATTATAACTATTTTTACCACTTTTTGGATCCTCTCATTTTACCTTCCTCGATTTGTTGAGAAGCATTTGAAATAGGAAGCTGTTGATCAGTAAAAATCATAAAAACGGTCCTAAAGGAAGATGATTTAATTTTATATATTCAGAGAAGCCTTAAAAGGCAAGTCACCTTCTGTGCCGACAGATTTAAACCCATTAACATTATCCCGAAGTTGATTAGTAGCTCTAGCCAAGAATATTGTTGCAGAGTTGTTTTTTTTTCCAAACAAAACTTGCAAAAAATACATTTACACACTATAAATGGAAGATTACTCTAGGAGTGTTCAAATTCAGTCCTTCAGGGCTGCTGTCTTCCAGGTTTTTAATATATCTCTGTCCCAACACACGAGCCTGACATTAAATGGATCCATCAGCCTATGAAGTTCTGGACTATGACTGATTAACTTGAGTCAGGTGTGTTGAAGCAGGGATGCATGAAAAACCTGCAGGATTGTGGCCCTCAAGAAACAGAGCTGAACATCCCTGCTCTAATCTATGTTTTTTTATTATTATTATTAGAAATCCTAAAACGACTAATTGTTTGAAAGAAAGCCTAAGAAAGTAATCCAATTGTCTCAATGAACTACACTAATTAATTTATCTCCATGGTATTCATTTTTTAATTTACCTTACCAAAGAAAACCACACTTTTTGCCAAATCTAGCATATTTTGCTCTTTAGCTTCTCCAGATTTCAGTTTTTTTTTCCTGGGTTTTTGTCAATCTGCCGGCAATCAATGATTTAAATTTCTCTTTAGCCCCTGGGGACCATAACCAGGGTAATATGACAACGTACAATCATCTGCCACTTTAGTGGATACGCAAGTTTAAAAGCTTGTTAGAATAAATATCTATTCAGCCAATCACATGGGAGACACTTCAAGCATTTATTTATAAAGACATGGTCAAGACAACTTGTTGACATTTAACCTGTTAGTACAAGACATCTCACTCAGACTGTCTTCCAAGTATCAACACATGTTAAAAAATCACAGGTTACGGTAATGAAGTCTCATGCGTCTCCATTTCAGCACCCCATTCAGATGGTAGGATCCGACTTTGCTGGAAAACAACATGAAATCATCGAGCCTTGTATAAACAAGTCAGGCTGTTGGCGGTGTAATGCTGTGGGAGATATTTTCTTGCCACACTTTGGGCCACTTAGTACCAGCATGGCTTGGTTTACCCACACTACCACAGCCTATCTGAGTGTTGTTGCTGACCATGTTTTACCCCTTTATGACCACAGTGTAGCATCTTCTGATGGAAACTTCCAGCAGGATGATGCACCGTGTCACAAAGCTCACATCATCTCCAGCTGCTTTATTCAACATGACGATGAGTTCACAGGGAATTTCCATCACCTTGTTGAATCTATAACACCAAACATTAGTTCAGTTCTGCAGAAAAAAGGGTTCAAGCTGGTCCAAGCAAGGTGGGCCTGTAGCTGTTGAGTCTATGTTTAAAGTTTTTAAACATAGACTCATAGTTTTTAGTCCTAAAAAGTTTTAAATGTTAGGAAGTCATCCGAGTGCTGCAAGATGCCACTTAATCTTTATATACCTCCTTTTATGTAATGATTCCAAACAAAAGCTTGAGATGTATAAAAAGTTCTCTTTTGTAAAAGCATTAAGTGACATCGACCTTTCATACTGCTGGTAAAAAGCTTCAGTGGATCAGAAGGAAACAAAGAGTGATTTACATTACATTGATGAAAATTATCCTGGGAGATTTTTCTTCTGTCAGGATGGTGAAAAGGACTAAAACACATGTTCCCTGTTTAACATGCCTCAAACTCACATGCAGCATTTGACCACCTTTTAAGACAAAAAATAAAATAGTAAAAAAGAATTTCTTATCAACACTTTTCTTGTATCCTCCCGCAGGTTTCATTACAGTGTGACGGCCGTTTCATTCAGCTCTGAAAGGCTGCGAAGTTCACCAGTCATTTCCTCATTTGCTCAGTCTTTCATTCTTACAAAACGAGAGAAAATTGCCAATTGGCAGGCAATGTCTCTTTCCCATCCAGATGGATGTTTATGCAGCTGTGCAGATACATTTTACAGCATTTTTCACAAATATCATCATGCCAGTCTAAAATGAGTTACCTCAGAATGCATTTGTTTGTTTTGTTCACATTACACTGGAATTGCACTACACTATAAAGATTTTTACTTTATTTGTTTCATTACAATGAGTGTTTTTCCATTTTATATAACGGAGAAAAAGGTTTTAAAAATGAACACTAAGGTAAATGAGGCATTAACAAGAAACCCATTACAGTATAAAACACCATTAACGTAATTGTGCTCATGAATTCTTCAACCACAAAGCGAAAATGTGCGGCTCTTACTCTTCTGCTCCCTCTCCGATTCCGAGTTTGGGTTTCCATTATTTTTGTCATTTTACTTTCTGCATCAAACGTTATCTTGTGAATCTAATTCCAACTGTTGCCAAGATTCAAGACTGGCTATAATAAATCTCTAAACTTCAGACGTAAACATAAAGGATGTTAAATGGTAGGAAGAAATAAAACTGGAGCGTTTGATGACTACTTAGGTTAACTGGCAACAGGTTCATAACATGACCGAACAGAAAAGGAGCACGTCAGAGAGGCAGAGTCTCTCAGATGGAAAGGTTCACAAATCTGAGACAAACTACATTTAAAATAGTGGAACTATTTCAGAAAATACTCCTCAAAGTAAAACTGTGAAGACTTTGAAGATCCCAGCATTTACAGCAGGCCTGTCTGTTGTGGGGTCCAAAGGGATTTGTTTTGGCCCACTGTCTTTGTGTTTTTATCTCCGCCACGGAGGTTATGTTTTTACTTGTGTTTAACTGTTTATTTGTTTGTTTGTGTGCAAGATAACTCAAAAATATATGGACAGTTTTTGTGAAATTTTCAGGAGCTGTTGGAAATGTGAAAAGGAAGAACTGATCTGATTTTGGTGGTGATCCGAATCACCGATTGGATCCCGGAATTTTTTAAAGGGTTCTTTAACATTGTGAGATAGGACCACCTTGGCAGAGGTTTGTGATCTCTGGGTGCTTTTCTAGATTTAATTGTGATTTTCCCAGCAGTGTAAAAAGTTGTTTTGATATTTTTTCATAGTTGCTTCCCCTCCTGACCACAAAACAACATTGCATTACGTAGTGGTCGGGAAGCACTGCTGTTCTTTATCTGCTCAGATCTGGAAGCCCAAGATCAGAGAATAAGTGAGAGGATGCCGAAGTCAAACGCCAGAGATGGATTGTGAAAGATAGTGACAAGGCACAGTGACAAGAGAAAGTTTCAATGTATTATTATTATTGTTATTAGTAGTAGTAGTAGTAGTAGTAGTAGTAGTAGTAGTAGTTTGTTTTGTTTACAAAAATTGATTTTAAAGCAGTATAATATTACACCTAATATGAAAGCAGAAAATGTATACATCCATCCATTTTCTTAACTGCTTCGTGCACTTAAGGGTCGCAAGGAAGCTGGAGCCTATCCAAGCAGTCACTGGGCGAGTGGCAGGGTACACCCTGGACAGGTCGCCGGTCCATCACAGGGCTAAAGTTTTAAAAGAGTAAAAACTTAGTTGACATTACGAAATGTGGCATTCTCATCCTTTGTCAAAGTACGCAGAAGAGGAGTGAAAGGTGAACAACAAATCCTACTCCAGCGTCAATGGCACAGAACAGTGCCACTTGGGCAAGTTCTTAGAAGTGGTCAATCTGATGCCGTGGGTGATTTTACGACACAGTTTCTGACAGGCTCCATGTCTACTTCTGCATAAAATATGCACATGGTTGCATGTCTACAACAGGTATGCCAGAGACAGTGATGGATGGGTTAATTTTGTATTTCCTGTTACTCATTACAGCGTATGTCTTTCTATGACAGTTTTGTTCTACATCTTTTTCACAGTAACAAGGACGTATTTGCCCGAGGCATAAACGGTTTGTCACTTTGAGGCATGTCCTGCTCAGTATGAGCACTACACACTACAGTGATTTTTAAGGGAAACACTAAAGGTGGTATTTAATTATATAACCATTACTGATTTTAGAAAGATTGTTCAATGCAGTAGAATTTTTTTTGGTTACGTATCTGGCCTACGTATCTGGATGTTCAGGAATTTCTGGCTGTTAACACAATAAAAAAAATAGTGTTCGTTTTCAACATTACTTGGTATGACTTGGTTATTATGTACAATTGTGCTATAAGCTAAGAATAGTGAATTTCACATGCTGCAACATGAATTTTTACTTTTAATCCACAACCATCCACCCTAAGTCACTCTTGATCTTTCCAATGTAAAGGATTTGAATACCCCTGATCTACAGTGTGTAATATCATTAAAACATTTAGAGAATACGGAGGAATATTTGTAGGCAGGGAACAAGGCTTAAGGTCAAAACTGGACACTCTTGACTTTTTTGATCTCCAGCAGAAATGCATTAAAAACCAACCTGACTTTCTACTGGAAATCAGTGCATGGCTCAGGAAGACTTGGACAGTTCAAAAGCCTGCATCTCTGATGACATGGGGCTACATTTGTGCCAATAGTGTGGGCTGTTTCCACATCTGTGAAGCTCCATCAAGGCTGAAAAGCACATGGAGGTTTCAGAGCAACACCTGCTCCCATCCAGACAATCTCACTTTCAGGGAAGGTCTTGCAGATTTCAGCAAGACGATGCTAAACCACATCCTGCATCCATCACAACAGCATGGCCTCACAGGAGAAGAGTCCAGGTGCTGAATGAAAGCCTTTCACTGGTAGAAAACATCTGGAACAACAACAAAGTTCAGCAAGAATGCCATGGATTTCTGAGCAGCAAGAATCTTGCATCAGACAAGACTAGGACAACACTCCTCTCCTAAAACTCCAGCAACTACTCTCCTCCCTAAAAGAAAAGAGGAAGCTATACAATGGTAAACATCACCTTGGAACTACTCTTTACATTTGTGTTGCTGCCATCAAATTCAAAATGAGCTCATGTTTTCCATGAAATGATAAAATATCTCAATTTCAGCACCTGGTATGTTGTTTATGTTTTACTGGGAATAAAATACAGGTTCAAGAAATCAGTGCATTCTGGTTTTATTCACATTTTACACAAAATCCCAAGCTTTTGGAAATTTGGATTCTGTTTACTTTAATCTCTTTGCATCTTTCTTTACCAGCGCTCACTGACCTTTAAGATTAAGCATGCAGGTTAGATGTTTAATCTTTCCTCCTAGTTTTAACCATTTAAAGCCCAACCCATGAAAAAATGGTCAGAAAAGTCTGATATTTTAAATATGAGGTCTTTACTTGGCCCTTTGACAAAGGTAACAGAAACATTTTTTGGGGGGATATTTACCATTTATTGCCATGTCATATGTCACATTACTTTAGTATAATCTTCTTTTTCCTGGTATTGTTTAAGAGACAGAAGTATCAGATTTTATTTAACGGGATTTGGAGCAAAGTTTTTACCATATAGTGATGCAAAACTTCTAAGAAACTTTGTGTACCAAATATGATACGTTTGGCTTTACAGGATTCATTTTTCTGCCCTCTCATGCCACCATTGTCAGGCTGCAGAGTTTAAAAAAAACCTCACAGTTATGGCTTAAATTAATTTACACATTTAGATCTACATGTGACCATGGTTCACATGTTCCTGTACTGGTGCTTCACAATTCCTGCCATGTCACATTTAATGCTGCCTGACAGAAAAACAAGAGCCTTGGGAGACATTTCCGCCTCACACTTTGCAACCATATGTCGTTACATGACTACATCTGAGATAAATCTCTGTATTAGCTGTTTTCTGATGAGATTGAGCAGACTGATCTGTTTAATTCCTGATTTTTAGTACGGCAGAGCAACAGTATCCGAAAAAAGAAGCATGATTAACAAAAGTTAGAGACGACAGCTGCGCCCGGATTTGGGCCATGATTACATGTATAATGATCACTCAGAGGGAAAGTTAAACGTGACAGAGTGCAACAACCTTCTGAATAAACCACAATGACAAGGCTGCCTCCTCTTTTCTCTACAACTGGCTGAGGAAAGAAGCAGAGAGGAGTTCCTGCAGGGTAATTTTATCATGAAAAAGTTGCCAAGTTGGCAACAATAGTCTGTGTTACTGTGCTCATTGATATCCTTGCCTGACCTGGAAAAGTACGGATCATTTCTGGCAAAGCTGGTTGCAAGCCAATAGATCAGTGTGGACTCACATCTCATCCATTGGCTCTCACTTGTTCTGAGATCCTTTGGCCCCAGAGGATGCCAGAAAAACCACTGAGAAGTTCAACGTGATGAAAATTAGGGACAAAAAATGTTCCCAACTCCCAAATCAAACTTAAAAATGCTGAGTTAATACTCAGCCTATCAGCTCAGCCGTACTTCACAACTCCTGTTAAGGCTTATTTTAGCCTCGAGCGTGATAATATAGAACTCCAGACCCTCGTTTATGAGAGTTGCTGAGTTCAGCACAGATAGAACTTCACCTCTTTTTCCAGGAAGCCTGATGTGCTGCTCCTGCATGCAGATTAAAGATAAATAAATCCTCAACCGAAGAAGACTGTTCACATGTAACTACTTGCAATGAAAAGAAACAGATTTTCAAGACAGAATAACATTTCTAATTGGGTTAAAGTTATATTTTTCTCACATTCCATCCATCTATCTATCAAACCACATTTTGAGTAAAGATCTCAATATTTGGGTGTAAGTGACAGACTGGAAGATATGTCTGTACTCAGAGACATCTGTGGACATTACATTTATCTTTTACCTCTGAGAAGGAAAACAATTTTCCAGGAGATACGATCTGTTTGGAAGAAAACATCACAACAGAGAGCGCCTCGGTGCACAACTCCATTTCAATGTGAATGTAGTACAATTTTTCAAAAGTATGCGGATGCAAAGCTCTGACAGTAGCAGATTATATTATATCATATTTCACAAACGTTTCGAATCCTAGCATGATGAATGAATTATATCCTTGCAAAAGTGCAAAATACATCTAAAGTTATTTTTCTTGCTCACTGATGTTCAGTTGCTTCTGCTCCTTTTTCTCTGTCGTAAAAATGACTCATTTGAAATGTCATCTCAATGTCGGCATTAATTCTTTTCTTTCTTTAAACCGACTGAAAGTTTTTCATTTGTTCTCATCAATTCATGCATCATATAAAGAATTGAACTTTTAAAGTGGACAAATTACTCGTATTATTCTGACTGAATGCAAATGAAATGTGAATTAAATATAAACTATAAATATGTCTGAGCTCTGACCTTATACATTAAAGAATATATTACTTTGCACTTCATTAGGTACACCAGTTCAACTCCTTGTTAACACAGATATCTAATCAAACAAAGAACAGAGTATTTCAGAAACTGCTAATATACAACTTAGTACCAACATGGCATGGTTTAACCATTACAGCCTACTGGAGTATTGTTGCTGACCATGTTTTACCCCTTTATGACCACAGTGTAGCATCTTCTGATGGAAGCTTCCAGCAGGATGATGCACCATGTCACAAAGCTCACATTATCTCCAGCTGCTTTCTTCAACATGACGATGAGTTCACTGTCCTCCAACGGCCTCCACAGTCAGCAGATCTCCGTCCAAAAGAGCAGCTTTGGGATGTGGAGGAAGAGGAGATTCTCATCATGGATGTGCAGAAACTGTGTGATGCTTCATGTCAACATGGAGAAAAATCTCTAAGGAATGTTTCCATCACCTTGTTTAACTCATGACACCAAGAATAAAGGAAATTCTGAAGGGAAACAGGGTCCGACATGATTACAGTTGTGGCCAGTAAAAGTATTTTTATACTTAAAAAGAAATTAAGGTTATATAATCTAAAAGTGACAGCATGGCGTCAAACAAATTACAATATTTTGGATGGATGGATTTCATTTTGTATGTGCTGACCATGTGATGATATTTTTTTACACAACACTGCATTACATCATTTTGGATCATTATTAATGACTGTGAGTGTAAACTTGTCGCCTTTCCCAAACAATCAAATACACACAGTCAGTCATGTCCTATTAGACCAGTATTATGTGCAATCCTCAAGATCTAGCCAGCTAGCCAGCCGAGTAAAATGGCTACTTTAAAAAAGGATTTATTCATTTATTCATAGAATATATTAGCAATTCAATGCATCAGACAAGTTTTGAATAGAGCAGAAAAAAAGTAACAATTTAGAGGCGAGATGGTGGATGCAAAACGCTTTGCAGGTCATTTGCATATGAATGGAGACATTTTCAGCTCGAGTCAAATCAGCCGAGATGGAAGATACCAGCTATCACGGCAACACGCCAGCACAGGACTGAGCCGCAGGCAAAGACCAGTTCTCAGCAGTAATACACACTAAAGTCTCTTTAATTAATTCCATAATATCTCCAAAATGGTAGAAGCCATCATGAGACTGCAAACTATTAAACTTAAAACAAGATTTTCATTGTTCCTTTCTAATTTTGAAACACCTGCAATACAGATTACCTTCAAATACCGGTCAGAGATAAACTTAATTCTGCTTTCAGAGGCTAAATATCTTCATTAGCTGGCTGTGCAAATGGGAAAGTGTTGGGTAATGAATGCAAAGCTCTGCGTTTACCAGCTTCAAGCCAGGATGGTTGTTTCAGCCAAAGAAAAGTCACGATGTTGTCCACTGGACATCGAAACCTGCAGAAAATCTGACTTCCAAGCTAAATAAACGGAAATCTGCTTAAAAATGCCCCTTTCTTTAAAAACATTAACACACACAATGGGCTTCATCTCAAATGTTATGGTGCATTTTGTTGTATGTATTAATTGATATATGCAACTGTATTTTTCCATCCAAGTACCACCCACCTCAAGCTGGTAAGATGTAGCTGCCAGAAACACGGTCTTTATGAACCCCATCTTGCTCAGGAATAAGTTTACAGAGAGAGTTTATTAACGGACACAGTTACTCATATCTATTGTTGCCATGAGAAGATAATAAAGCAATAACCTGGTCCTAAAGTTCATCTCAACATTAGGGTATAAAAGTAGAATTTGGGGAAATGGATAAATAAGACATACTAGTAAAGCAGTCTACCTAATTCTACATCCATGCTTAGAGACACTCCACTCAGTAAAATGTTTTGGTTTTTTTTATTACCTTTTTCAATACATTTCAGAAGTTGGACAGTTTTCAATCTGTTTTTTGTCACAAAGCTTTGTTCCTTTTCAGAAAATGACTCCATGATGAGGTCTGAAAATGCAATGTGACCTTATGGCTAAGAGTAGCTGTCACATGTTGTTTGAAAGACGACAGGAATGACGATGGAAGTGCACGGATCTATGAAACTCCAACACTGCAGGTCTGAAACATGAACCAGGCGCCATTTCTTATTCGCAACTGCGATCGAATGATGCATTCGATCAACTTTATAATTTAACATTTCCCTTCACCACAAATCCAATCTTTATCCTTTAAACATGCAAATATGGCTTCTTATTAGCATCTTAGTAAACATCTTAGCATTTCTAAGATGCATTTGCATTTTTAGGCATGTGACACACAAACAGTTGGAGTGTTAGGAGGCAAGACACACTCATGGCGATGATGCCATTTCAAGCAGGTGATGTGGACATATGGTTTGGCATCCATGAAAGGTTGAGTAGTAAAGATTACCAGCATGGTGATCAACATGTGAGAAACCACTGAAATGTTTAACAAAAGAAAGAAACAAGAATGATTGTAAGGGATCTGCATTACTGTCCATCTATGATTCATAATGATTCAAATAATCTGGAGGAAGCTCAGCACACAAAGGTCCAAGCCTCAGCTTAAAGTACATGATCTTTGATCCCTAAAGTGGCACTATATAAAAAAAAACAATCATTCATCGGCCACACAGACAGACGAGTTATTTTATTCTCAGATACCAATTAAACTTAATGGTGAAAAAACAGAAGCCACATGTAGATGTTGTCCAGAAGTTGCCTTGGAGGCATCTGGTTTGGACCATCACATATTGGCCTCATTATAATACCGGTACTCCCTGGTCCAAACAGTTTACCAGACCTTGTTTGGAAGAAAAGCACTAAAATGACCATCCAGATCATTGAACTGCAACAAGTCCAAAACCAAGGCTTTTTTGTGGTATGGGGGTATATCAGCTCACTGCTGGATTACTGCAAGATGCATGTTAACTTCAACACATCACGACTTTCAGGAACATCCGTTTTTCAACAAAACACAACAAAACCACTTTCTGCACACATGTACATCAGCATGGTTGCAAAAGAAGAAGAGGGTGCAAGCACCAGACTGGTATGACATGTCCCATGTCTTGATAGAGAACCGGTTAAGACATTTGCAATGAAAATATGACAAGAACACCTTATGACAATGGTTCCCAAACCATTTCATCCAAAAGTTCCAATACTAACCCCTTACCTCACACATTCTACAATTCTTACTCATTAGTGCAAAAAGGATACATAGTATTCAGCCTAACTGGACTCTCCGTCATAACCCTGAGACAGTGCATCCCCATCTGGGAACCACTGCCTTAAAACACATTATCATGGAAAATGGTGGGCAAAATAACAATTTAAATACTGCTTTGTATTCTCAAAGCTAGAACATCTTTTAGGTGTTTGAGAATAAAATGTTTTAATGGATCAGCTTCTTCTGAAAGCCCAAAGAATACAAATATGGATGTTTTTAATTAGGGAATTTAATTTGATCTGACAAAACATATTTGGCTCATAATGTCGGAGTTGAAATAAAAAACAGTGTTTGGAGATGGTTGCAGTTAAAACAGCATTGAATTCAGCACTGCACCTTCCTGACTGCTCTCATGCACCAGGGAACTTGAATGGTGATGCAGTTAATGAGCAAACACAATTGAAGGTAAAAAAGAGGAAAAAAAATATATGGGTTGTGTCCAGGGTTCCCATTTATAATCCACATCTCCAAGCAGCATGAAGGACAACAGTTCTGGCGAGGCCGAAATGCTGTCACAACACTGGCTGTAATCTCTGACCACCAGCTGCACATGGCACCTGTTTATCTCCCCTAAAGAGAGCTTCTTGGTGATGGTCAGACCGCCACACACATGATAAACATAAAGGTGGGACCTATTGATTTCTCTGTGGACACTGTTATAAGAGCAGAGGCTTCACATGTGGGGAATTTAAAGGAAAGGTAAGCCACATACAAGCGCACCTTTCTATCTTACCCTCAAAGATAGCCACTTCAAGAAACCCCTCCTTTGCATCATAACAGCTGGGATGCCCGTTAATTGTTTTGGGCTCTGAAGCATGACATTAACTTTGTTTTTCTGCAGCACAGTCATTATTTAATCAGGGCGAGGAATGGAGAAAGTACTAATCACAAGGAACTTGGCAGACTGTTTCCTGTGGTTATTCTCTGTGGGGTCAGCCGGGCACCTGGCAGGCAGGCAGACACCGTTACTGCAAATAAAACCACAACAAAAATATCTCCTAAAACTGTTTTAATGGCTGTAAATGGTTATTTCCTCAGTGAAAAGGCCAGAACTGGAGGTGTGTTATCCCTAGGAAGGGACACAGATATGGAAATGTATGCGACGGCACAGCAGTCTCAAAAACTTGCTGGAAAATTCCACTGAGATTCAGGGTGACCTATCTGCTAGCATGACCCATCTGCTGCAGATCATGAGACTAATTTTAAATTCCACTGAGATAAAGTGTCCAGCATTAACTCAGGTCTTTTTGCCCACTTGCACTCACATGGGTGGAGGATGATAATTCAGTAAGCCACTCGCTAATGATTCCACAGAGATATAATGTTAAAAGATTATTTTCTTTTGACTCAAAAGTATCTGATTTAATTAAGGAAAGAGAGTGTTTCTATAAGTTACTCTCAGGACTTCAGTTATGGTTTTCATGCAGGCAATTCCCCATTTAGATCAATTAAGCGCAGAAGGAACCTTCTCATTTAGTTTGATAAAACAAACTAGAGACTCCAATTCAAAAAACTGGACGTGTAAAAAGAAAATAAAAGTAAAACATGATGTTCCCTGTAGAACGTCAACAACCTATCAGATGTTGAAGCAGAAACATTTGACCCTTTCATGAGAAATATTATCTCATTTTGAATCTGATGGCAGCAACATATCTGTTAAAAATAGTTGACGGCCGCTCTGGAAGTATTTCTGATCCCATGCAGTGTTTTCCAGTGGTGAATCATGACTGCTTTTAATGCAGTGCTGCCCAAAGATCACCAGCACACTTCTTACTATTAGCTGTGTTTTGTGCACAGAGATTCCTCCTTATTCTAGTAATCTTTTGTTGATATTATACGCTGCAAGTTGGCGAAATATTACAATTTTTTGCAGTGAGGAACATTTGTTCTGACATGATTCAGATTCAGATAATTTCAGATTGGCGAACCTTCGCACATCCATACAACTGAGAGACTCTGCCTCTCTGAAATGCTCCAACTTGATTTCTTATCACATGCAACTCCACTTTTGTGGAGTGGTTTTGTACTAATTACTTTTCCAGACTTTTGTTGCTCCTCTTCTAACTTTTTAGAGATGGTAAAATGTCTTAGTCTCTATATGTGATATGCTGTTGATGTTCCACTGGGAATGAAATATGATCTGCAAAGAACTTTATTCTGTTTTTGTTTACATTTTACACAGCACCAGAACTATTTTGGAATCGGGGTTGTAAACAAAAAAAGATTCCCCGACTCGAGATGGACTACTTTCTGAATTCCTTTTTATTTCCAGATTCCCAAAAGTATGACAGAAGAAATATGGGGAAAAAACTGATGCAAACTAAGTCTGACTGACCTACAGGCAGTATGCTAAAAACAGTAAACCAGGAAGTTCATCTCAAAGCGTTCCACCATCTCAGAAAAGATATCAGATCCTACCAAGTACACTTCAGTCTTACTCAGGGCTTCCATGACAAATAGAGATAAACTGGTGACAGGTGAGAGTGTTGAGTTGTCCTGAAGGACACTTTACACAGAGAAGCAATTGAATTTTAAGTTTTGCAGCGCTTGTAAACCTCAGCAGCAGCTCCCACCAGGGGCTCATGATGGTGTCAGAGGCGTTACAGCTGATTTATGATAACCAATAACAGAGCAAGGTGGCACATCGGTATTTTATTGAGATGCAAGAAGCCAGTATGGGTTATAAAGGATTTTTGTCTCTCATTGTGATTTAGTTTATTAAATGCAGCATTAAAATCATATAAAACCTGATCTAACTGTAGCAGATTTTACAACTCCTTCATGTTTAGCTGGTACATTGACAGCAATGCTCATTTCTAGCTGAGATATGATGAAACTTAATTGCAAAATTAGTTTTTTTATCCTAAAATTCAAGGCAAATACTGTATCAGAAAAAGAAATAAATAAGTCAGCTTAAAAAAGGTAGTTTTAAATAAAAAGGAGAACTTAACAAACGAGTAACTAAACAACAAAATCAACTCAACTGCAGAAAACTGATCTAAAATAATTTATTAAGTCAATTTATATACTTGCTTGTACCAAGACTCAACAGCATTCGGTCCTTTACCACACCTTTTACTCCACTGGGAAGGAAAAACACCAGCGTGGCAACTCCACACAAAGAAACATAAAGAATGACAGATGACATTTTTACACTACCGGTATTCACATCGCAAACATCAGCCACTGACAATAATTTCCAATCAGTGAATCTCTCCATCCCTACTGCAGAAGCTCAGAAATACGATTCATCCCACTTTGTCCACACTCTCTGACTGCAAAGCTCCAGATTCCATCAGACAGTAAGGCGGAAAAACTGAGACCCTGGTCTTCAGCTGGGAAAAGGCTGTTTCCCCACTATGAGCTGCCACTCACGTGTTGCATCAAGTAAAGGGGTTACTTGAAAAAAAAAAAAAAATCACTCAAACCGCCCTGCGATGTACTGGCGAGCTGTCCAGGGTGTACCCTGCCTTTCGCCCAAAGCCTGCTGGGATAGGCTCCAGCTTCCCTGCGACCCTTAATTGGACTAAGCGGTTAGGATAATGAATGAATGAATCACTCGAAGCTACTTAACATACTTTGGATATATGGTATAAAGATGGTTCCTGGAGAGTGCTTGAGAAGATAACAAGAAGGGTGCAATATGCTAAAAGAGGCGTCTACATAAACAAATCTTATTAATGACATTATTTTATATATCTAAATTGCTAAAATGTATAGTCTTTGCAGATGACACTAACATATTCTTTAGTACTAATAATTAACTTAAAAACCACAGCAAATAAAGAATTAAACTGAAGCAGTAGATTGACAGTGATAAATCATTAAATTTAAGCAAAACTGAGGCAATGAAGCTTTTGAATTGTACACAACTACAGATAATTACTGAAAGGGCCAAAACTGAAAATGTACATAAAAATACATTTGTAGAAGTTATAATAGTATAATAATAATTTATGAGACATATTTAAACAAATATCTCCAAAAAACCTCTCAATAATAAATAAGGTGAACCTATACCTTTGATGCACTACATGCTTCATGCTGCAATGGCCAAATATCTACAGATTTAACCTGCTCTATGGTAAGGTTGCAACATAAAGACAGAGCTCTTCATAAGTAGTAGTATTGTCGTCTTTTTCCGTGGCTGGTAATTATTTTACATAAATAAACAGTTGACTGTAAATAATGTAAATACCCCTAAATAAGTTTATTGTGATCTGGTGCAGGCCTTTTTGTTCATTGTCCTGGTTTGAGGTTTGAGAAACAGGATTGTTGAATAAAACCTTCATTATGTTGTTGATGAGATTAGGGGTAGGATTAAATAAGCCCTCTTCTTCACCCTGGTTTTCAAGCATAAGGATGTTATTTTTTTCTTTACTTTTTACATTGCACCTGCATTTCATTTTCTCCGTAGGGGTAGTAAGAGTAGCTTGCTCATCTGCGATGGGTTTTAGCGCAGAGTCAAGGGACCTTCCTAAAACGGGCCATTTGAGGTGTTTTGGGCGTCTGGTCAAGATGCCCTCTGCAAGTCTCCTAGGGGAGGTATTAGACTTCATATCCAGGACTCATCCAGGAAGAGATTACATCTATTGGCTGGTTTGAGAATGTCTTGGAATGTCTCCATAGAGAGACAGAGCAGGTGGTTGTGGAAAGGGACGCCTGGAGATCAACTCACACTGATGCCTCTGTGATCTGGTCCCAGATATGTTAGAAAATGGATGGATCATTTGTCCATACAATACATTCAACCTTATGTTATTAAAGCTGTTATAATAACACTCTTCTGAGTGGATTATCATCAATATCTTTTTTTTAAATTAACTAGATAAGTGTTTTGAACATACTAACTAGAAATGGGTTCATTCCAGCAACACAGTCTTACAAATCTGTTTGGACGTTACGTAGGACAAGTGGACAACCGGTGAACATAACTTAAACATATAAAGGAGTTTTCTTAGTACAAATTAGTTTATTAAAAATCCAAATCAGTACTCAGATTAGTTAAAAACAAATCTTTTCAGAATCAGTGACACATTTTATTTGAGAAATCTGTCACCTGTCTGGCCAAACTAAAAAAAAAAAAAAGATGTGCCATATATTTAAAATAAAGTGCATTGACCAATTTATTGTTCTGGGGTGGATACAGGGTGAACAGCTGGTGTTGGGTCAGACTAACATGACTCTGCCACCTTCATGGCACATCAGGTTAACCATATATCACAGAGAATCCAAGTCTTAGAAGTAGCAGAGCACCATGACCTGTACCCCGTTGGTGTTTCTGTGTATCTGAACGCTTGGCAGTGATATCAACAAACAAGAATAAAATCAAAATCCCCTTCGGCAACTCTAAATCTTTAATATGTGTGAGGAAAAAAAAATGATCTGGCTCTGAACCCATCACTCTACCACAGCCTTCAGCTCTTCTGTTTGTACCTATACCTCCCACTGGTTAATCTCAATGTTACGAGCTCCTTGAACACATGCACTTATTAAATGCTCATTAGCTGAACATATCGCTTGGTCAAAAATAGAAAACGAAAAAAAAAAAAAAAAACAGGTCTTTCATGTTGTGCTTCAAAGCAGAGCATTACTGTTAAAACCTGCAGATGCCTGTATGTTGTTTACCTTTCCAATCCACCGCCTTCTTCCTCCTCATCCCCTTCACTGTTCTGCTAAAGATAGCAGTCCTATCAATTGTTGTCAGGTCTAAAGCTTCTGGGACAATACAGCACAGAGGAGAAAAAGGTTGGGTTTTAAATTTAGTGGACTCACTCAGGAAGCTGCAGATTTTATGTTTTCTAGGTCAGGTAAGTGCCAAGTCGGCCAAAAGCCTTTGACTGAGACACGTGGCAGAGATATGGACTGGAAGATGGAAGAGAGAGAGAGAGAGAGTGAGAGAGAGAGAGAGAGAGAGAGAGAGAGAGCAGCCAGAGTCTTCCCTCTAAACCAGAAATACACAGCATATTAAGTGCTGACATCCATCATTCCCTCAGGTTAAGTTTCCGATTGTGCTTCCCGACAGTACAGTGATTTAACACTCATCACCAGTGAACTGTGATTAAGAAAAAAGTACAAGTATACACTGGAAACTTGTACAACATGCTTTTTTTTTTTGGCAATGCTGCTGTTTGGAAAGAGTTCTTTAAGAGAGGCCAGGCAAATGTAATTTCAAGGTCTGATAAACATGTCATCCACGGAGAAGGAGGAATAATTTTCATTTTCATTCGGTTCATTCCGCTGGATGTCTCCTCATTCACAGCGGCTGCTATCAGCTTGCAGGAAATCTACGTGTTTACTGAGCTTGGCTATCCATTTGCTCAGCTTCAGAATGAACTGTTACTGCAGGCAAGACCATTAATAAGCAGAGTCATGGAGTGGATCGGAGGCCTTTTTAACACTGGTCAAAAAAACCCGAACACCTGTGGAGCATCTTTCTTGCACCAGCAGAGCGATTTAAAATTTGTTACTGTGTCAAATTCTTTCAAACAGCTGTGGCTAAGGACAGCACTGAAGGGAAAACAACACCCGGGTGCACATATAGTACTCTTTTCCGAATCCTAACTCACTCTAGGTCATTTTGGAAGGTGCGATTGCCCAATTGAACTGATGTGCATCAAAGAATTGAAGTCTGGTCCATCTAAAACATGTGTGGCAGAAATGGATGATGGGCATTGTTGGAAATCTTTCTTTGTTTAATGAGTATATATTATTTTAATCCAGCAATTCGTGATGCCAAACCGCTGCAGACTAGGAGGGGAGTAGATTTTCTAAAAGATTGGGCTCATTTGATTAAGTGCAGTGTAAAAGAAACTTGGACCAGTTTGGTGTTACAACCCATGACTGAAACAAATCCCCAACTGTATTGAGTCTAGCAGACAACAGCTTTATTTATGCTCAACATTGGGGTGTCCAAACGCAGTCGTTGAGGGCCGTTGCACGGCAGGTTTTTTATGTTTTCTTGCTCCGACACACCTGGCTCAGGTTTAATGGATCCAATAGCCAAGGAAATTGTTAACAACAACTGATTAATACATGGAAAACCTGCAGTTCTTGTGGACCCCAAGAACCAGAGCTGGACACTATGTTAAAGACACAATTCAGGTGGAGCCTTCTGTCCATCTTTTGCAGCCTAATGTGCATAAATTCAATCTGTTTTCAGAGTATGTACAGTGACACAGCCAAACGTAGTAAACAGAGCAGCACTACCAGAAGCCTGGGGGCAGTGTTGCCCGGTAAGGCGTATCTGCAACTAGCAAAACACAGCACTGCCGCCATATTCCTTTTTCTGAGCATGTACATTGTTACAATCTCCTCCACTGCATCGTTTCCGATTAAAGTCAGAACTCAGAATTGAACTCTGCACTGTCCTCATATATATATGTATTGACCAGCAGCTATGCAGATATAAAAGACACATGGGAATCTGTTGGCGTTTGACACAGATGCACCTGTTTTTGCACATTAAAGGAACATAAATGAGGTGTGTGAAGAATGCTTGCCTCTGAGCGGCTGGAATCAGTGACATCCACTCAAAAAGACTCCAATTCAAACGCCTTTATTTGTTTGGAGAGGTAAGTATCATGACCAAGAGCATCACCAATGGTCACCAGCAGCCCTCGCCTCCACCAGCAGCCCTTCCCAATGAGCCAAATGGCCCCATTTATCATTTCTGCTGCTGATTGGGCTAAACCACTTTCCAACCCAACGAGGTGCTTCCTATATAACAATCTACATTAAATACATTTTAAAAACAACTCCCTAAATAAATCTTATAGATGTATAAAAAATACCTACCCACAGATTGTATAAATTTAAATAACTAAGCCTAAAACCATTTTTCAAACCTAAAACCCAAGTGCCCTTGGCCTGAGCCCCACCCATCTGCCTGATGGCCTCTCCTGGAACCTTTAAAAAGTGCTCAGGCCCTTAGGGAAACATTTGCATGAATTAACCAAGGAAGAGGACATCAGCCAGGTGAGCTAACAGCCATTACAATCCCACATCTACACATTTAATCATTTCTTTCCTCCACAGCTGTCTGGAAAACAAATGACATAATATTAATATACATTCGCATGATTCAATGATTGAATATTTACTGTGAACAAATATGAATAAAATGCAAATGTGCCTAAACCACCCAAATGTGACACCCTTACTTTATATTTTTACTATTTTTCTTTTATTACTTAAAACACTTAAGGTGACGGGCAACTGCTTCATTACAAGGTGTATGGGTAATCAAGAAAGCTATAACTGTAATCTGGATCAAAAAGTGAAGTTTTAATTCTAATTTTAGAGGCAGAGGGATGCGACCCTCTCAAATCCAAACTAAGTGCTGGATCCGTAAGAGAGCAGGCTGATATTTAACCAATCTGCCTCCCATTCTCGAAACTTGAAAGTGAACTCGGACTCTGCACTGCCCTCTTGTGGATGTTATACCTATGTAAAGAATGAACATAAGTGTGTGACATAAGTGACATACGAATAAGCTTGTACCCATTTATGTACGTAACGGGAGCATAAATAAGGCTTATTAAGTGTGAAAACTACCTAAAACTCAGAAACTAAAAGGATCAACTTATTAAAAAATAGAAACTAAGGTGGTTGGTAGTTCATTCTGTGTGCTGCTATGTAGAGCTAATGTCCACATTCCCAATAATTAAAAGCAAACTTATCGCAGAAAAGCACTCTACATGAATGATTCAGCATCACACGGAGACCAATTCCTCCACAGAACACCACAAGATCAGGTTTAATGGTATTATATTAGCACAAACCAGCATGATTGGTTCGTGAGTTTGTTGGATGCTAACAAACATCCAGTATTTGTCATAGGGCTGGTTCAGTGTTCAGTGTTCAGTTCAGTGGTTCAGAGATTTTTATATTTCTGTTAGCATTTTTCAAGTAAGATATGAAGTTTAAAAACAAAGTTTAAGCCACATTATCACATAAATTCTGCAATACTGACTGGCATGTGAACTTTTACCCCGATGCATTCAAGGTAAGGACAATCTTAAGGGTTTTTGGATGGATTACTTTCACTTCAGCAGCAGGAAGTAAAGCTTTCCTGTGTGATTTTACGGTATATGTGTATGGAATTACCAAGACAAAATAACATCAATAATACAAGATACTAACACCAATGTGACTAAATAGAATGTGCCAAATACTTGGTGATTATTTTGACTGTGAAACTAGAAGTTTTTTTTTAGCTTGATTGCTATTTTGTTGATCAAATTTCCCTGGAACCCAGTGTGGTGCCTCTAAAACTCCATCATGTTGGCAAAATCAACGGACCTGATGCAAATTCAGGCACCGCTTTTCACATCAATCAGAGATTTCAGGTATTCCCAAAGGAATTAGTACCTGATTGGAACACAAACACACAAATGTAGAAACACATACATGATCTGATCCCCATAAAAAATCAAGCCCTGTCATAAATTTACAAACAATAACATTCAATAATCATTTAATATTTTTTAACAAAGCAAAGGGGCCTAAACATTTCTGATCCATTTAAATAAACTGAGTCTCAGTAACCAAAATAATCAATACCTGCAGCCCCAGCTAAACTCAGACTGTTTTACTGGTCCCCATACTGATCAAATGGTACTACTGGTTCTGAATGTTGCATAAATTTGCTGTAAATTAGAGGGAAAAAAGAAAAAGAAACATTCGAGGTCTAAGACTTCTAAATATAGTGTTGCATGTGTAGAATTGAAGACAAACTTTAAATAGACATGACTGAACTAATATGAATATTTGGAAAACACCTTCTGGGAAAACACACCAAAGAGGAGCAAAGCACAAATGTATAAATGAGCTTGTTTAGAAGATATGGTTACCTCCAATTCAAATTAATTAAACAGAGAGACTTTGAAGCCACTCGTGTATGAAGGTGGGGAAATATAAGAAAGGCATAATGAGGATTACATGCACCAAAGTGGCGGAGAATACAGATTTACAAAGAGGGCCTGAAGGCTTATATCCAGTATATTATCTTTAGATGCACTAATGATATTAGAGTAACTGAGGGTTTTATTAAGGAAGAAATATCTCATAAATATTCATCAAAATGGAAGAATTTGCAAGCACTTATTTACTATCTTGCTGGGGATCATTATGATGGAAATAGATGCTGTTAGGTAACCCATG
>NC_136629.1:16385888-16388388 GCF_933228915.1 Telmatherina bonti
CCTGTGTCTGACGAGACTAAGATAAACCTGTTTGGTTCAGATGGTGTCATGCGTGTTTGGCGGTAACCAGGTGAGGAGTCCAAAGACAATTGTGTCTTGCCAACAGTCAAACATGGCAGTGGAGTGTCATGGTCTGGGGTTGCATGAGTGCTTCCAGCACTGGGGAGCTTCAGATAGTTGAGGGAACAATGAATGCCAACATGTACTGTGACATATTGAAGCAGAGCATAATGCCCTCCCTTCAGAAACTGGGCCCAGGGCAGTATTCCAACATGATGCCGACCCCAAACACACCTCCAAGAAAACCACTGCCCTCCTAAAGAAGCTGAGGGTAAAAGTGATGGACTGGCCAAGCATGTCTCCAGACCTAAACCATATTGAGCATCTATGGGGCATCCTCAAATGGATGGTAGAGAAGCACAAGGTCTCAAACATTTACCAGCTCCGTGATGTCATCATAGCTGAGTGGAAGAGGATTCGCATGGCAACCTGTGGCTCTAGTTAACTCCATGCTGAAGAGGGTGAACGCAGTGCCGTAAAATACTGGTGGCCGCACAAAATATTGACATTATGGGCCCAAATTGGACCCATTTACTTAAGGGTATACTCACTTTTGTTGCCTGCAGTGTAGACGTTATTGGCTATGCATTGAGTTAATTTGAGGAGACAGTGAATTCAGACTGCTATACAAGCTGTATACTGACTACTGTACATTGTATCAAAGTGTCATTTCTGTAATGTCGTCCCATGAACAGATATAATGAAATGTTTGCAGAAATGAAAGGGGTGCACTCACTGTTGTGAGATACTGTATATATATATTTGCAATATATGAAAAACAACTTTATGCACAACTTGCTTCTCATAAGCACTCTTAAAAATGACACAAACAACTAAAAATGACATCCTTGAGGCAGTGACCTAGGTACCTACACACTGAAACCACATTTAATGAGTAAAACTACACACAGAAAGCTTAATGAAAGCTGGAAACTGTTCGCGACGTAATGAGATCAACTTCTACCCGTGCTGTAGCAGTTCCTGATCTGCAAAAATACACATAGATGTTTTTATTCAGTTCACTCCAAGAAGACTCTCTTTAATAAAGAAAACTACACATTTCTGCAGTTTAGTGAAACACAAACACCTCAGAATTACCAAATACACAATCTTTTAAAGTCTGCAAACAGATGCCGTTGCTACATGCAACCACTGACACTTGGCTGAAGGTCTACCATAGACATAAATACACAGACATGTAGCACAGCATGGAAATTAGGTTTCATCAATGTCTACAGAAGTACCTGTTGATCAGCTTACGGTGCTTTCACACAGCGGGTCTCAATGCTCACTTTCTACTTTTAGCTAAGATATGATTTTTGTTGTTTTTTTTCTGTGGTTGTTTACTTTGTAGATTTGGTTTTGACCACCATCAGACTCCAGTATAAACAATACGCGATCTTGAAGTGACCCTGATGCACAGAAAAGAACGTAATGTTTGGTCTCGCCACACCACCTACTGAACAATTGCTACTGCATGACGGATTTCACACTAGACTAAATTTAAACTCTCCAAATATTTGGCTAAACTACAGTGAAGGAAGTTAGCTTGTAAAGCTCTTTTATTAAGTTTTGGTCGTTTATCTATTGCTAGAAAGAATAAAAGAACATAAAACCCCTCTGAATTTTTAAAAATAAGTTTTCCTTTGCCTTTAAACTAAGCTAATAAAGCTAGCAAAATAAGCTAGTTTTCAGGTGCTGATCAGGGATGAAACTATAAAACAGTCCATCAAACTTTTCTTTTGGTTGTTTCACTTTGATAGTGAATTCTTACATGAAATGTCAGTAAAACTAATATTATTTCAAGAGTCTTTAAAGGCTGTAAAGATAAAGTCTCATCTTTTTTTCGAGTTTAGCCTCAGACGACAGCACTGGTGATGAAAGGGCACAAGTCGATGAAATTCTTATCTAAACTTTTAAAGCCAAAAGAATTATTTTAATCACAGATGTGGATCGATTTTAATCAAGAAAATGTAAGCTTATCTTAGAAGAGAAAGGCTGGCTGTGGTCACAGTTTTGCAATTCATTCTCCATGGAGCTTCACAGATATAAAGAAAAATAAGACGAGGAGGCGAAACAAAACTCTACTGTATCTGGCTATGACAGGCATCGGATTAAATAATGAAGCTGTACATATCAATACAGACACTTGAGGTGTTGCCAAAGGAAGAATGGCTGGAGTGGCAATGACGTTAAGCAAGAATCTGACTCAGTAATCAGTGGAAACATAATATTTAGAGTACAGCGCTCATTAATGTGTCTGTCAAAACAAGCACAACAAAGGGACATGCAGCCAAACTTGAACAATTACTTGAGATGCAGTGGAAAATTTTTAGAGGTCACGACGGCTTTTCGGTTCCAACGTTTGCTTCCTTTTGCTTTCTCTGCAGTTCATGCTATGTTTCGTTGGCAGGGATGCTAATATGAACGCCTCCAGATG